>NC_057805.1:76959567-77191177 GCF_018294505.1 Triticum aestivum
CGCCGCCGCACGGGAAGCCGCCGGAGCCGCCGCCCGGAGCCCCGCCGGAGCCCTCGCCGGAGCCGCCCGACGAGGTACTGCCGCTGCCCGTTCGTCGTTGCCGGTTTTCGTTTTTAAAAAAACCCTTCGTTTAAAAAAACCCTAGATCGGTTTTTTTCGGTTTTATTATTTTGCGAGCGTTCACCGAACCATTCGTTTTAACGAACGCGTTCGTCGGTTTTTCTCTATTAATGAACGTCCGTTCTTTAACCGTTCGTCCGTTTTTCTTTTTCGTCGGATTTTTCTGCGATTATCTCAGATTCGATTTCTGATCGAATCTTCGATTCTGTTTAACTTCTCGCTCGTTTATCGGAATCAGGCGATTCAAGCGCCTAGAGTTTCGTCTCAAAATTCTCTTTTCGTTTAACCTACTCAAACAAGTTTTTGCTACAGTAAAATTTGACCTAGATCCATATTAGTAAACGAAGCTATTTTCTTTCGTCGTTTGACTTTCGTTGCTTCTTTCGAGTTGATTCTTTCTGCAAACCGGAGTTCTTAAGTTGAACTTTCTGGTTGGATCTTTCATTCGAGTTTTACCTGTGCATTAGATGAGTACTGATTGTATGCTTGTTTGTGTGCGATAGAGTACCCGGAGTGTGCCGCTTGTTTCTTCGAATCGCTAGGTTTTGCGGATCATCAGCAAGGCAAGTAACACTTTGATCATACTTTACATACCCAGTTTTATGGCATTAGATCTATTCCTCAAACAATTGCATGATTAGGATCTAATTAAATTGTGGGTATTGGGAAGTAGTTGTGGTAGTACCTATTACCTGTTTTATTATCAAACCCTTGGGAGTTACTTCTACGTTTGCTATTATTATTGCCATGCTATGCTCGTAGACGTGGATTGGGTTTGAGTGAATTTTTCCATGACAGATGTGAGATTGTTAATTTAATGGTTTACTTAAGGTGGCAACTTAAACACACATCTGGGTGGATTGAGGTACCTGGGTATTCCAGGATTGCCTGTTTTTCTTTTGGACCGCCACCCAGGTTCAAAGGGATCATGAGATTATTCATGCTAGAAACTTCCGTGTGCAGCCGCAAGCTATTATGGGCTCTAGCATAGTTGACTAAGTTGTGTGAACTCTTACAGTGGTAGACTAGCAGATGTAGGGGAAAGTAGGTGTAACTGTCTACCCATACGTAAGGTGCAAACACTTCTGAAAGACTGTGTCTCGGTCATCCGTTTCTCAAACATCATGTAGTGCGAGAATCAAGCGGAGGCGATCAAGTCTTGTGGGGAAAAGTGCACAAACCTCTGCAGAGTGTACAAACTAATCATGGTTAGTCGTGTCCCCGGTTATGGATAACTTGAGTATCTAGTACTTGGATTATCATGTGAATCTCATCACTATGTTACTACTAATTAATTTGTTGGGTTATTGATGACATTTAATTGGGATTGAGATGCTGTCAACCATCTCAATGTTTCACAACCACCATGATAGTTAAATAAAATTTATTCCTTTGAGGTAGGATAAAATTGGCTTTTCGCAAAATTGTAACCATAGAGCTTTCCACCAGCCATATATGCATGTAGTATAGCATTGTTGTTGTTCATTATTCTCTATGTGTTACATTGCCAGCATATTCTATGTGCTGACCCGTTTTCGGGCTGCAACGTTTCATGTTGCATACTTTTCAGACGACGAGTAAGGTGCCTTAGGTCGTGGTCTTATACTCAGTGATGCCGCTGGAGTTGATGGACTCACTTATCTTCCAAGTCTTCCGCTGTTATTGTTGTTAGATGGCCTTAAGCCATGTTTATCATACTTATTCTCTTTGGAGATATTCGATGTAATAAGTGTGTGATTGCTACTCTATTATAAATCCTCCATTTTGTACTATGCGTGTCAGCATTACTGATCCAGGGATGACACTGGTGCACAGCAGCACAGACCATTTGAGGTCTGGTCGCTACACCGCATTACGTACCTTGACTGCAGCCGGGTGCTCGATGCGGAGCTTCGCCAACTCCTCCTTTTGTTCCATGACGAGGGCATGCAGCATCTTCATTGAGGAACTACTATTCTCATGCAGCTTCTTCCAGCTGGCGTTCTTCTCCTTCAACAGGTCGATCTCGTGGCAGAGCTTCGCCTTGTCCTCCTGAAGTCCCAGGATTTCGTCGGTCGCCTTCTTCTCCGAGGCAATGCTCTTCTTCAGCAGCATCACCAAGCCGGTGGTCAACTCCCCCTGCTGATTGAGCTCAGTGGGCATGTCGTCGAGGCTCTCCTTCAGCAACGCCATCAAGCCTTGGATGAACTCCTTCTGCTTATTGAGCTGATCGGGCATGCCGTCGAGGGATAACGACTCCAGCTCCGCTGGCTCGGCATGTTCGCCTCCGCGGCTAGGGCGCTCCTGGGAGCCATCGCCTGCCCGTGAGAGATCTTTCGAGGTCTCTGCGTGGCGGCGAGCCCTCTCTTTTATTTCCGCAGCCTTGGTTGCCGATCCCTTGTTACGAGTAGTTCTCGACCTAGAGCTCTGCTCACCGGCCATGGCAACGACAGACGAAGAAGAAGCACTTATGAGGAGGAAAGGTAGAGTAATTTTCGGTTAGGTAGTTCCCCTTTTTATAACCTAAGTACTAGCACTAGTACTAATACCTGCATAGTCGGAACACGTTCAGGTTTGGTACGTACTAGTAGGTGTGAGCAGGCTTTCGAATGTGATGGGAACAAGGTAAAGATTAATTGATGGTTTTGGTTTCGAGTCCCGAAATGGCTCCTGATGAGTTTAGCGGAACATAAATTTCAAGTACTACACTGCTCAAATGCGTAAATATTATGTTACTGTCAAAAATTGGCACAAAATACGAAGGAGACCAATGGAAGTACTACTAGCAACCCACGATTTAACTACTCGCATGCGCGCAGTGGAGTAATAATGTCTTTCTTCCGCCCTCACGTCCACTCAATTTGCATGCGCTGTATTAATTGACCATCAATGAAGTGAACGACTTTACACGCGTCAAATTATCACATGGGGTGGATCTTGGTACAAAATTGCGTCCTCCCGTGTACCCGCGTGTGCGTGCGAGGGAATGAGTGCGTGCGTGGCGTGCGTGCACATCTTCGCTTCGTGCATGTACCGCCAGTATGGCTCAGGGAGGACGAGTACATTCTTCTGGAACCAGCAGCACGTCGCTGTGATCAATCCATGCAAGGAGGTCGCGACAACGCCTCCACATGTGCCACGTGGATTCATGAACTATAAGAGAGACACTGTGTAGCGTGCCATTGGTATTCTAATTTACGTGTTTTGCACATACTCGAAGTACTAGTAAGGTACACGTGCATTGCACGTATCAGATTTTGCAACCAAATGATGAATAAATACCACACTATAGCATGTAAGCTCTGAGTCATATATGCTTGATGTAGCCCTACGTTTAATTCTTATAGTTCATCTCATTCAAAATCAATTAGTTTTTATAAAAAAGCTAAGAACGCGGGAATAGGAAAAACATGGGATTATAGTGAAATGTCGTCTTGAATCCTACAGGATTGTACGAGTGTTTGATTGTGCATAGAAAAAACGCAGAATTCTTTCAAAGAGGTTTGAGTGGATGGGATGTTTCCTATGAAATCTAGTGCAAATGAATCATATGGAAAAATTCCCATGGTTTACAATCCTACGAATCAAACAACCAAGATAGGAAAAATTCCTAATGATTAGAATCCTCCAAAATTCCTTTGAGAATCCTTTGAATCAAAGAAGCCCTTAATCTATTTTATGATTCATGGAATTGTGCGTTGTAAAGCATAAAGTAAAAACAAATACTGGCAATTCAACTAGAAAAAAAGTTTGGGCAGTTATGATACGGAAGATTCTAGAACAAAAGAGAACCATTGTTGTTTTGAGGTTTGTGCATTATGCTTAAGTTCAACCATGGAGTCTGCTAGATTGTACATGTGGCAAAATCTGGTGGGGGGCTAGAAGATGGTGCGAAGGGCCGAGTGGAGGGAGACTATGAAGGAATGCACAAGTGCGAGATCGATATTTAGAGAGAGGGGGCGAACACGTGTGCTGTTGCGCGCAGTGGCGGAGCCATGAAAAATAAATGAGCTAGGGGGCCAAGCATTCCTAATCCTTTACGAGGAGGGTCAATTCATGAACTTAAACCATTTTTAGCAGCAATTTTCTAATGATCACATTCATATTAGCCTCGATATATAGTGATGTTAGGGGGGAGGGGGCAGGGCCCTTACTGCCCCCTGTCTTCGCCATTGTGCACGCGTCTGAGAGATGAAGCGGAAGGCATGGATGATGAGAGGGGGACATTGGATATATAATTAATGTGGGTGTATTAGCCATATATGTTAATCCTATATCGAGAGGTATAGATTGATCGATGTGGACATGGAAAAGAGGGTGAGACCTCACTGGATATATCGATTGATCGGTTTGTGTGGAAAACTATGAAAGACCTAGCTATATGCACACATACATAGAGGAACATCGATCGTTGCGCATGCATGCGTGAGAGATAAAGAATGCCCGATATGATGGAGAGGGGGATGTGTGTGGGTGTGTGCCTTCATGGGAGACCGACCTGAAGAAAAAGATTGTATGCGTGCGATGGATAATGCCGACTGGTAGTGTGTGTGGATGCATGCACGAGAGAAAGTTAGTGGTACAATTATAAAGAGAAGACTACTGTGTGGGTGTAAAAGAATAGGTGAGGTCATAATCAATGTAAAGTTGAATTCAAATATTTGAATAAGAGATCCTGATGTTTGAAACCCATGCATGCATGAATATAACGGAGATCTGCGCGGTGTGGTTTGGAAACGAGCATGTTGTAATGTATACACATTGAACAAGGTCAGACTGATTTGAATTTGAGATACTGATGGCAGACATCATTTGGCCACGTCGCATCCGTGCATGGACACACTATTCTAATTGGAGATGATGGGCGGCTTTCGCATCACATATCTATATCTATACCCCTATATATATTTTATATTTTATATTTTTTTATATTGTGTGCGGGTAACTTTAACTTTGAAAGATGGTCGTTGGATGAGGCGAATCCGATGGTCCAAAGATGGCAAATTTGAGCACTACTGGTCGTTGGATATCATCTAGATTCCACCAGATTTCGCCACATGTATAATCTAGAAGACTCCATGGTTGAACTTAGGCATAATGCACAAACATCAAAACACAAGCACTTCTTATTTGTTCTAGAATCTTCCGTATCAGAATTGCCCAAATGTTTTTCTACATGATTTGCCATTATTTGTTTTTACTTTATGTCTTACGACGCACAATTCCATGAATCTTAAAATAGATTAGCTTTCTTATAAAAACTAGATGATTTTGAATGAAATGAACTATAAGAATTAAATGAACATCTACATCATGCATATATGACTCAAAGCTTGCATGCTATAATGTGGTATTTATCCATAATTTGGTTGCCAAATATCATGCGTGCAATGCACGTGTACCTTACTCTAGTCTAAATGGTGTTTGTGTGTGTGTTGTGCGTGTTGAGGTGCAAATTGTCTTTTTTTGGGTACACGTTAAGCTTGTTCTTCCGAAATTTCAAGTCGCGCCTTGTTATGCCGAAAATTCAAGCTAGCGTCTCTGTCTATCGTGCTACGAAACTCTCGCCTCTTCAACCCGCGCCTTGTTAGCCCGAAATATTTAAGATATATCTTTGTCTCGTTGTGCTCCGACAACTCCCTCCATCTCAACCCGCGCCTTGCTATTCCAAAATTACAACGCGCACGAAAACTCCCACCTCCTGTGAAATCCCGACACGCGAAATGCCCATGGTACCCCTGAACCGAAAGAACCGCCTCAAATCGGTGGGGGTACTTTCGTAACTTACCCCACATTTCGGACAAGCGCGTCTCTAAGCCATGGTTCCCCACTGCCATCCCATCCGCCCACCCATTCGTACACCAAGGCCGCGAAAACCCGCAACGAAACCCCACACCCTGCTTCGTCCGCCACCCAGCCGGAGCCTCTTCCCCAACGACGTCGTCCACAGCAACACCTCGACGTCCCTCATCCACCGTACCGGATGAGGATCCGTCGTCGATCTCATCGTCCCGCTGGTTCAGCCACCCCGTCCTCCACCTCCAAGGAGCTGCCCCGATGTTCCCCTCGTCTTTCGCACCACCTCCATTCCCACACCGCCGTCTTCACCTGCACCACCGGAAGAGCATCATCATCACCGTTTCCTCGGATGAAGCTGCGGCCTAATCGGCGCCACCAAAGAGGTTGTACACTAATCGCCACATTTTCTTCTTGATTCGATCTCACGGTGCTGCCGGCGCTCGGTCCCGAGCCGACACGGCGCGGCTCCATCCACGGCGGCGTCGCCGGCCACTTCCTCCACGGTGTCGCTCCCTCGGCGGCGCTGTCCACATCAGTAGGAGCTGCTGCTGCTTTAAGCTCTCGCTCACGCTGCTGCTGCTTTAGCTCTCGCTCGCGCTGCTGCTCTGCTATTGCTCTCGGTCCCCTGCCTGGTCTGCTCTTGCTATTGCTCTTGCTCGCGCTGCTGCTCTCGCTCTTGCTCTTGCTTGTGATGCTACTCCGATTTAGCTACACTTCAGTCGACTGAATCGACTTTTGGGTCAGTTGATTTTCAGGGGGTGGGGGGGCTCGCCGGGGTGAAGGAAGAACCAGCCGCAGCGGGGAGGGGGGCTCGCCGGAGAGGTACCCCACTATCGTTGGCGGGGCGGTGGCGTGGGGATCGCTGGAGAAAAAGCTCGGCACGGGGGGCCTAGAGGGATGGCCGGGGCGGCGGCGGACCGGCGGTGGGGAGTGTTTTCGGGGCGGGCGGGGCGGCGCACCGCCGGCCGCGGGCGGCGGGGGGCTGCTGTTTGGCTGGTGGTGGCTGGCGGCTCAGGGGGGTGGAGGTTGAAGATGAACCGCAGGCCCTTGATTTCGTATCCAACGGCTGCAAAATCGACTGACCAGAGATGAAAAAGTCAATCGACCGACGTGTAGCCTCACCTTGCTAGTGCGTTCAGTTTCGACAGCAAAATTCAGTTTCGACAGCAAAATTCAGTTTCGACAGCAAAATTCAGTTTCGACAGTTAAGTTCAGTTTCGACAGTTAAGTTCAGTTTCGACAGTTAAATTCAGTTTCGACAGTTAAGTTCAGAGATGAGCGGCTGATGTATTTTACATCTAGCACTTTGTGGTTATATATTTTACGTCATGTATTGGAGATGTTATTAGAATTCCACTCAGGTTAACGTTGTTCGTTGTCTCTCTTGTCCTGCTTCAGCCTCGGCGTCGTACAACTCACCGGAGCTGCTCCAACGACGAAACCCTCCATCACAGCGGAGCAGTACCTCGGGCTCCATCTCTAGACGCCTAAGATCTTCTTCCCCTCCTCCGACAGCCAAGTCAGCCGGAGCATCCTCACCGGCCAACCCAATCACGCTGAGATCGACATGGCTTCGCCAAAGAGGTTGTACACTTGTTGCATCTGTTTTTTACTCTACATGTTATATATATTGTCCACTGAGCACTCGTTGTAACGGGAAATACGATTATTTTATCCTACTATATGACAAGCAGTGAGGTACCAGGCAACTTAGCTATCCGTGATGGACTCTCTTGAACGCCATCATTATTTATCTCTGCGCGTTTGAGCTATGCATTTGTCGATGGGCCTGGGAGTTGAGCTAGTATGGCATTGGCCTGGGTCCAAAGTAATAGAAGTAGCACAAAAACATTTTTTAGTGTAGGATTTTCCTTGCTCAAGCCTGCCTACTAGAATCGCCAGTGCTTGAAAGGAAAAGTGAATGAAAAACATCGGAATTGGAAAGTTTCCTATGGTACTACTTTTCATGAATTTGGTGCAAAGGAATGGAGCAAAGGAAAATTGTAGGATTTGTTCCTTTAGTGTCTCCTTGAAAGAAAAACCGTAGGAATTCTAATTTCCACTTCTCCTCCTTCTCATATTCCTATTCATCAAGCACAATACTAAGAGATAGTAGCATCATAGCATTATAACCGTACATTTTCTTGTCGTTTGACTTAATCTCACCATGCTTTTTTGCATCCTGTGATCTTCCAATTATTGTGAATCAAACACCCAGATTGGCAGAAATCCTGTGTTTTTAAATTCTCTGTTTTGCACGTGCATTCCTATCCTATTCATGTCTATTTCCTATCCCTGCATTGTTAGAATCCTCAAATTCAAACAAGCCCTTACTCAATTACTTCTGTTACAGATATGTGTCAAAGAAAACCTTGTGTGGTTTGTCCTGCTCCTGCGGCGCTGTGTTCCACCCCAGCTCAGCTGCTCCAACGACGGAAGGGTTCACCACAGCAGGGATCCGCTCTCCAGACTGTCTTTCGCCGCCTCAGATCTTCTTCCCCGCCGCCGGCAGCCACGGCAACTGCATTACCATCATCAACTGAGCATATGACCTTGAGGACAACACGGGTCCGCAAGAGAGGTCGCACTCTTCCGTGTCTGCTTACGTTATGCGTCGCTTAATATGATGACATGCTACATTATCGTCGTGTTCACCTATTAGACTCCGAGTCAGGTCCAAACTAATGCTGAAACTTGAGTTTTTAAATGGTTGTGGGGTACATATTGGGCAGCAATCAGTACTATATGTCTACTATCTGGTTAATCTCCGGTGTCTATTATGAGTTTCATGTTGGGTGCAAACAAGCATTAAAGGAGCCATTATCTGTATTTTTTAACTAAAGCTATTATCTGCCTGCTATCATTGGTTTTGGGTCTATCCACAGTTTGCTACCATCACTCTGGATTTGTACATGCACTCCTTACATAATCTCACTATGTTTTATTCCTATGCATGTCAGTTATTGTACACAATGGAACTGATCATGTAGAGCAAAAGAGACGAGCCTTGCGTGGCAATAAAATTTCATGCAGATGTCGTTCCATGGTGGGCGCAAAGGCAGCCCCCCTCCACCCATTTTGGATCGTAATCAAGAGGAAGATAACTGTTCTGAGGGGGATTCAGAAGGAGAAGACCACTCCTATTTACCCCATGAGGTCTTCGCTCTAACTTGGCATGCTGATGTTGGTAATATCATGCATATGGTGCCTTGCATTGCTTACTGTATACATTAAAGATGTCATCTGCTTAGTTTAGACATGCTTTGTGTCAATGCCATCTGTTTAGTTTCTTTATCGTATATGTGAATCATGCAATGCCATCTTGTCTAGCCAAGCATCATATATGTGAATTTTGCAATGCCACCCTAGTTAGCCAGTCATCTTATATGTGAATTATATCATGCCATCATTTTTTATTACGTGTTAAATTTGTCAACCATTTTAGTACATTCAATTACTCTTCCTGTGCATCAGCCATTCAGCACGGTCATGGAAAAATCTGGAGTGGAAACAAGGTCTTCAGAGCAGACAATGCTATCTGACGAAGCACATGTCTTGCTGGTTACCGATAGCTCCTCAGAGGAGGATTCAAAGACAGATGACCAGTCATATCCCCCCCCCCCGAGGTGCATGCCCTAACTTGGCAGGGTTATGTTGCTCATATCGTGCGTATGGTATCTTGCATTGCTATGTCATTTGCTTAGTTTAGACATGCTTTGTGTGAATGCCACCTGTTTAGTGTCTAATTACCATATATGTGAATTATGCAATGCCATCTTGTTGCAAGACATTATATATGTGAATTATGCAATGTTATCTTGTTGCAAGGCATTATGTTTGTAAATTATGCAATGCTATGCTATTTAGGCAAGCGTCATATATGTGAATTATATCATGTCGTCCTTTTTTTGTATTTCTCATTGCTTTTGTCGGTAATGTTTGTATATTCAACTGCTCTTCCTGTGCATCAGCCATTTGAATTGGTGATGGAGAAATCTGGAGTGAAAACAAGGTCTTCAGAGCAGACAATGCTACCTGCTGAAGCAGATATCTTGCTGGTTACAGATAGCTGTTCAGAGGAGGATTCAGAGGCAGATGACCAGTCCTATTATCCCCCTGAGGTGTATGCTCAAACTTGGCAGGGTTATATTACCCATATAATGCATATGTTGTATTGCAATGCTTAGTTTTTACATCATATACACAATATTGAATGCCATCTCCTTAGTTGACACATCATATATGCGATTGCCCTCTGCTCACTTCCTAAGTATATAAATCATATATTTGAATTATGCCATGCCATGATGTTTACATAGACAGCATGTATCTGAATTATGGCATGCCAACCCATTTTCTAAAGACATAATATAGTTATATCATCTCATCCTGTTTACATAGTCATCATATTTTAAATTATGTCATTCTATCCGTGAATTATATATCATGCCATCACGTTTCCATCGACGGCATGTTTGTGATTTATGGCATGCCAACCACTTTAATAGACACATCGTATAGTTATATCATGTCATCCTGTTTACATAGTCATCATATTTTGAAGTATGTCATTCTATCATGTTTAGTTAGCCATCATACATGTGAAATTGTGTCATGCTATCCTGTTTAATTAGCCATCATATATGTGAAATTATGTCCTGCTATTCTGTTTGCTTAGACAACATAAATGTTAATTATTTCATGCCCTATTTTCTTCCCTACTATCCATTGCACCTGTCTATCTTATGTCTGTACATTCAATTACTTTTCTTGTTTATCAGCCATTTCAATTGGAGGGAGTGATGGCAGTATCTGTGGGAGTAAAAACACGGTCTTCAGAAAAGATCGTGCTACCTGTCGATGCAGATAGAACCACGGTTGTACTTGCCCAAGAACCAGCCCCACCACACATAACCCACACTCATGCAGATTGTACCCCTACCCAGTTGGACAGAGAACTAGCTACACCCCTTCTAACCCCAACCCCAGCAGATAGACACCCAGTTCCCGTTGACACAGCACCGTCTCCACCACAGAGCACCCAAACACGAGCAGTTAGTAAGGCAACTGCAGTGCCCAAATCACGAGGACCACCACTCCGAACCCGAAGTCAACGCTTAAAGCAGAAGAAGAATTGTTCTCAGGTCAGGTTCCGTAGCTATGGTTCATACTACTTTGCTCTTGCATCACTGTATTTACTGATACCAACTAATTTCAAATTTGAAGGATGCAATTGAAACTCCAATGGCGCAACAGGTATGTTTTAAACCTGTTTCTTCAACGTGTTTGGCTGTTTGCTGTTGTAACTTGCTCTATGTTGATTTCAGTTTCAATTGAATAAACAGTTATGTTCTCATGCCATGCACATTACAAGTGTTGTTATTGCTGTGTAGTTTCCCACACTTATATTCTGTCTATGCTGCTTTGTCTTAAATAGATATGATTCGAACTGTATCTATCTTGATTTGGCAACATAAACTAGAATGATATAGACCATACAGTGACCATACTACATAGATATATGTTTGTTTCATGTTGTTATCCTGTCCACCTTACTACTGAACTGGTTTACCAAAATGAGTTTCATATACTACATTGTAAACCTGAGATGTGTTTGTTTGTTTCTCTTTTAGAACGCGGATAAAATATTGGAGAAGAGTACCCTGTTATGCAATGGTAAAGGAAGTAATGCAGATAAGGTTCAAGATAGTGAGACATCCCTGTTGGTCTCCAAGAAAGCTGATAAAAACTATATTGAAGACACTGAGACAACCCCAAAGTCCTGTCTTGATGTAGTGTTCGAGTTACTGGCTACCACTGCTGGCACCAGCTCTTCGAACTCGTTGCCTGAATCAGTTCGGCTTCTTGAGTCTCAACTTCAAGTTGAAAGACATCGATCAGATGTTATGCGACAGGAAGCCGAAGGACTGAGGAAGTCCCTGCAGAATTCAGATGCATACTTTCTGGTGCAACAGCAAGCGCTGGAGGACTTAAGCGCCAAACAAGAGAAAGTTAATAAGCTTGCTAAGCATCTTGCCAGCATTATGTGTACCCAGGATATTGTTTCTTGAGCTCTTCTGAAGTGGTTTCAGTTCTGGACTTGTTTTGCTGCGGCGTTTATATGCTGCTGTGTTCCCTATATTTGCACTGGTGGCGAACTTTCATGCCCAGTGGATGTAATATGTGTAATAGCCGTGATAGCCTAGTGTAAGTTGCTTGCTTATTTATTTCCTTGTTGTCTTGTTTATTCGTTTTCTTGTAGTCAGTGCAGTTCTTTTTCTGCGGTTTGCTAGTGGCTGCAATAACCTATTTTTTAAAACTAGGCCACAATAACCATGGGCTAATATTTACTGTAGTGACACTGGGCCTCCTACGGGCCGTAGAAACAGTGGGCCTTCTACGGGCCGTAGAAACAGTGGGCCTTCTACGGGCCGTAGAAACAGTGGGCCTTCTACGGGCCGTAGAAACAATGGGCCTTCTACGGGCCATGTCATCAATGGGCCTTATACGGGCCGTATGATCGATTGGCCAAACATGGGCCAAACAGACCACATTCTGGCCGTAAATGGGCTAGAGTTGGAATCGTCCATTCATGGGCCGACCATAACGGGCCATCGTTAATAGGCTGTATTTGATGACGCTATGAAAACGGCCCACGTATTAATGGACCACAAACGGGCCGACTGTAACCACAGGCTGAATTTGGCCCACAAGCAAGAAATGACAGTAACGGGCCGTAAGTAAACGAATGCTGGAAAATAGCCCAAGAATAAATGGGCTCTGAGAAGGCCGAAAGATAACATGGGCTGGAAACGGCCCAACGGAATAACGGGCCGTTAATGGGTATAATGTGATACACTGTTCTTTACGGGCCAGTTTCACGACGGGCCGTTAATGGGTGTAAAGTGATACACTGTTCATTACGGGCCAGTTTCACCACGGGCCATTAATAGGCCAAGAGTTACATAGGGCCTCATATGGGCCGAAAGACGTCATGGGCCATACATGGGCCAGAAGTGAAAACGGGATGGAATCATATTGGATGGCCCAGATGACGCTACTGGGCCTAATTCGAATAGGGCGTAACGGGCCTTGGGTTAGTGGGCTCTAAATGGGCTATATGCGAACAGGCCGTTAACAGGCTTTCCATGGGCCGGCCCGCCACCTTTTGACCAAGTCAAACGGGCCGGCCTTTTCACAGGAATGGGCCTCTGTTGGGCCGTGCCACGTGTCGACGTATCATAGGCGCCTTCTGTCCAATGAGTGGATGACATCTGTCCCAGCGATGAGCCGACACGTGTTTCCTCCAGCCAATGATGATTTTACACGTGGAAAATCCCCATTGGTCGGGGCTGTTAACAGGTTATCGGATCCAAAACCCGACCCGATAGCTTAACGGCGTTCCGTTACGGTGGATGCCACGTGTCGGTCACCCTTGACGAAAGCACTTCTGTGACGCGCGATTTATCGTCATGGAAGTGGGCACTTCCGTGATGATAATTTTGGTAATGTCATGGAGCACTTCTACGACAGCACAGGTATGACTATCTTGATTCTGTCATAAATTTGTCATGGATGTACATGCATGACAAAAAACGTGACCTACTGTGACAAACACGTATCATCACGGAAGTGTATTTTTTTGTAGTGTACAACTCCGTATTTTGTTGATGACACAATCAATTGACCAATCAAACGTTCCACGCGGCGCAACTAGTGTTGCACCATCGGGGCGCGTAACCGTGGAGCCCACCTGTCAGCCCGTATATGAAAGAAAGAAATGGTAGTTTGAGTCTGTACTGTGTTAATAAAATAGGAGTACATTTTAGGGTGATCATACGGTCACTGGCTCACCATACAGCTCCGTAATTTGTTGATAACACGATCAATTGACCAGTCAAACGGTCCACATTCAGCAGCGCACATTACCATAGGGCCCACCCGTCAGCGCGTATATGAAGGACGGAAATGGTAATAAATTAGTGGTCGGTGGGTATTCGAAGTCGTGAGACCTCTGGTTGGCAGTCACCGGCGGTTGGGGGGCGTTCATTGGGCGGTGGGTGGGGATCCCCGGAGAAAAAGCTCGGTGGGGGGGCTAGAGGGATGGCCGATGCGGCGGCGGACCGGCAGTGGGGAGTGGTTTCGGGGAGGGCGGGCCGACCGCGGGCGGCGGGGGCTGGCGGTTCGGCCGGTGGTGGCTGGCGGCTCAGGGGGGGTGGAGTTTGATGATAAACTGGAGGCCCTTGATTTCGTATCCAACGGTTGGAAAATCTAATGACCAGAGATGAAAAAGTCAGTCGACTGACGTGTAGCCTCACCCCGCACGTACACATGCACGCATGCAAGACACGCGCGCATGTAGGCGTGCAACACTGACACGTACACACACACGCATGCTGGCGTGCAACACTGACACGTACACATGCACTCACGAACACACGCACGTATGCACCCATGCATGCAACACTGGAACGTACCCTTGCACGCACGCAACACTCGCACGCCTGCATGCACACAACACACGACACAAGACACACGCTCAACCTATACGTGCATGCACCCTTTGTTAAGGACATGGATTGTTACGGGTATTAATCAATCTTATCTGTGATAAGTAGAACATTCATGTTTGCAGCGGTCTTTATGAATCACAACGTATCGAACGGGCTATCAACATAGTAGGCTTATCTACATGAAAAAGATGACGTCACACTCAATGAACAATCATCGGTTTATGAAATGCCCGCTTCTGACCGCCCTGGCCCGCCAAAGGTTCCTCTGCTGTGCGCTGCCTACATTGGGTCACTGACATGCAGGCCATGCACCCAAAGAGCCCACACGTCAGTGGAAGAACGGTGCGGTGTCCTAGGTCAGAGTCGAGGGCGCCACTCGCGGCACGCCTGGCTGAACACGCCTCCGTGCCGCATTCAAACGCCTCCATGAAACCCGCCCGTGTGGAAGCCGAGAAACCCACTCTGGACACACGTCTGTTCATGACCGGGCTGGCGTTAAACGCAACGCTGGCCGAGCTCCTCCCGTCCGCCGTCTATTTAATCTCCTATTTAAACGAGGCCAAACGTCGGCCAAGAATCGCACACCTCCGCCGCTCCCCTATCTCCTCCACCATTTTGTCCACTCTTACAATGGCTTACGAAGTGTAGTTATTCCGCATCCAAGCCGGTTGGGTAGCCCGCCGGATACGAGCTATGCAGCTCGCTGATCCACCTCCCTCCCCTCGCCCGACGGAGCCAGTTGCCGCCCCAAGTCGGCGCACGGTTCAGCAACTCGCCGCTCCAGGCCAGCTCGACGAGGAGCGGCGCACGGGCGTCGTTGTTGTCGTCCACGCCACCGCCTTGTACCGCGTCTCCCATTTCTGTGGCCGAGACTCCCATGCCGGCGGCCGCGCCATGCAAGCAGCGACAGAAGCCGGGTGCGCGGAGAGCGATGAGTCGGTGGCCAGCGCCTCCGTGTCCGCCGCCATCATCGAGGAGAAGTAGAACATGGGAGGCCGCCGCCGCTTGGGTCCCATGAAGGCCACCGCGGAGGCGACGCCGGCGTACACAGCAGGTGTCTTGCCGGATCCTTTTGTTGCGAGGACCTTCGTCGACCCCGCATGGGCTCCACGGAAGAAGGGAATGTTAGGATGAACTCTAGCCGGTGCCGGCCATGGCGAAGTAGTGGCCAGTGATGAACTCGAACCGGTGCCGGCCACCATCATCTTCGGCACCAGCCAATGATATCAGTTGGGCAGTGGTGAAGCGAGCCGTCCTTTGCACTGAAGCATATACCTCCGGGGCTCCCGGCAGTCCGGTGATCGTGCTGCCCGACATGAGGGACACAAATCGATCGGCGGGCGACCATTTAGGCCAGGTATTATATACCTGTGATGTCCAGAACTAGCACCGCGTAGTTCATTTGAATGTAATGAAATCCGTCATGTTTGTATGAAAATCCGGTATTTTATATGATTTCTGTCGTTGTTTATATGAAATATCAGTTTGTCTACGTGTTTGCGTGAATTTCGTCCGGTTGGTTGAGTTGTTGTCATAATGTGTGCGGCTACGGTTGGATGGCGTAATTTGCGGGTCACCGGTCGGTCTACGGGTGGCTCGGGCGGCGTTGTGGGACAAAAAAACACAACTCGTGCGAGCTCGTCTCCAACGTGCACGCTGGAGGATGCATGACAGCATGAGCACCCGAGCCATTCCTCGTTCATCGGTGGCAAAGGCACCGGTGGACAAAAGGGTCGCCAATATTTTGGCTACCCCGGGCAAGATCCAAACAGCCCCTCCCAATAGATTCAAATCCCTCGTTCGCCGTGGAATTTTGCCATGTGTTGTTTTCATGGACTAGCAAGATGCCCGTGCATTGCACGGAACATCAAGATGCATTTTTTACAAACTCCCGCATGCATGCAAGGGATAATTAATGTCCTCCTTTGCTAGTACCACGAGGCAAACACCATTAATATTGCATCGATTAGTGTTAATGGCCTTGTATATCTGCAAATTCTAATTTTGATAGTGGCCCCTTGTATAAAAATGGAGGGAGAAAGATGAGAGATAAGGTGAGGAGGAGTGGGGCGTGGTGGTGACTGGTGGTCGGACTGGGCGGAGGCATGGGGATGGACGGCGCATTATGTCTAGGTTTGTATCTCTCTCACACACACCCACGTAGGTGGGGGACGTGCACGAAGAGAAGAGGTGCACGCACGGCGCACGTACTCCCGTCTCTTTCCCAACCACACCCGCGCGGGTACACGGTGGAGCTCATTTCTGTACGAAAAAGGCAGCCCACGTGGTAATTTGGCACGTGTACTGGTTGTCCACTTGGTGGAGGGAGGATCATCTACCACGGGTGAACAAACAAATTGCGACTTGACGCGTTATGTTAAATTAAAAAAAGAGGAAAACCATGTGGGGCCTACCTTAGAGGCAAGGCTCTATACACTGGAGTACTTTTGATGTGTCCCGTCAACTCATAGAACGAGGAGAAGCTTGCTTAGTACGCCGTCTCCCCCGCCCACGGGCGCGGTGGCTCGCAGGATGAGGTGAAGCTTGCTTACGAGTAGTAGTAGTAGTAGTAGTAGTAGTAGTAGTAGTAGTAGTAGTAGTAGTAGTAGTAGTAGTAGTACTACTACTACTACTACTACTATACGCCTTTACGCCCGCTCCCTTGCCCACGCATGCAGTGGCTCGCAGCACGAGGAGAAAATTTTACTACTCCCTCCATTTACTCCTCGTCCCTACTACGTACTTTGGTTAGTATTCCCTCCATTTACTTATATAAGGCCACTATAAAAAATACATTTTGCATCTATACAAGGCCAGAAATAGTAATCGAGAAAAAAGTTACTACTCCCTCCTTTCCAGTTTATGGCTCAATTTCAAAATCTCTCCAACCAAGGTAGACGGTGAGTGGTCGAATTAATTTCGTAGTTTGCACAAGTAATTAGTACGCTCGTTTTTCTCAAGAAGTTATGTTTACCGAGGCATTAATTAGAACGAATGCATGAATGACCACTAAATTTCCATGAACTTGTACATGCATTGGTTAGTTTCCTCTTGACACTGCTTGCGTCGGGTGATCTAACGCACCTCGAAATCCAACATGTAATGGTACTACTACTAGTATAGTAGAATTGAGACTTATCAAACAGAAAAACGAATGTTTTTTAGATGAGCCCTATAAACCCTAGTGGGTACGTACTCCGTAAAAACAGATTTTTCCAAAACTAAGTCGCTCCCTTTCATGAATTATGTAGTATACTCCTCCGTCGAGGCTCCCTTTCATGAATTCTGTACTTCCTGTCGCCGACATGTGGGACATATAGCAACCGGGTCGACGTGTCAAGCACCAAATAATAGTGCAGAACAGCAGGGGGGACGCACCCCACTCGTACCGGCCCAGTAGTAGTAATGAGCAATGAGACGTCAAATCACAATGCCGCACCTTCCCAGACGGACGAAGCAACCATTATTTCACACTTCGGTTCGCCATCATCTCAAACCACGTAGTATTGCTTCTGCCTCAAGAGGGACATGTGCATCGCCTTGGTACATCATGACACGTGGGACCGCATGACAGGCCATGCTCCCCCGCCGATCGCTCGGTAATATCACCTCATTTTTACTATACTTCCTCCGTATTGGTTTACTACATGGCATGCACGTCGTTCTAGGTTGAGAATTTAACTAGCTATATATGTGATGAACAGTACTCTAGCCTTTTAAAAAAATGTATACTTTTGTACAGTAGTACTATCGATGGATTGCGCCATGGAGCAAAAACTGAAATTAAAAAAAAGGTGGTACATATAGAGAGCGCTCGTCGCCAAATTATGCATATAGTACTATTAAAAAAGCTAGTACGTGCTTAATTGGGGTGCTAAATTCTATTAAAGAAATACTAGTATGTACATACTGAAGAGTTAAAGTAACGAGAAGAAACATAACATAGTTCTGCTGGGGGCTCAGCACAACACACCCCTCATATTAAACTAAGCACACCTGAAATTAAACTATGCAACTAATCCGGTAGACACTGCATTAGAAGTTTAGAACCACCATGAGCAACGACACTGCCACCTTACTCGGAGTCCTCGTCCACGTCCTCGACTTCGTCCTTGTCCCTCTTCCTCTTGGCCGATACTTCTTTGCTTGAACCGCACACTTGGCTGTTGCTCTTCATCCAACCCTTGTAGATATTGAAACAAAGGTAGCCATCCATTGCAGCGTAGTGGATGTGGTCTATATCTAGTAAATTCCGCTGCCATGCATGACAATGAAACATGTAATGAGGTTTCTCCAGTTTATGGTACGAAGGATGAACCATGGCTCCTGCCAGGGTCAGCATTGAAGGCTGACGAGAGGGCACCAGCCGATTCTTCTGGAGGTCGAAGGGGTTGCCTACAACGAGGCCTATCCGACCCAGGACTTCTTTGTCGTTCTTAAAGTCTACAGTAACGAATTTCACTATTTTGTCCTTGAGGAAGTTCTTAAAATCCTGGCACTCAACGTCGGCATGGCATATGTGGTAGACCAAGCAAACGTTATGTACGCAAACCTGGATCACGGCGGGCTTCTTCCTCTCTTCGTCCTTCAGATCCTTCTCTCATCCCAGGACTGTGGTGTACTCAACATCTAGCCCAGTGACCCACTCATCATCTGAGTTTTCGAACATGCGTCTGAAGCGAGAAAGGCATCCTTTCACCGTCGCGGAAGAACGGGTGTAGATGACGTTGAACTCATCGCCGGTGATGGTTCTAACCTTGTACTCACCGCCGATCGTGGAGATTTGGGACGCCATGGATTTGGGAGGAGGGTTAGGATTAGTGGAACTGCCGTAATGTGAATGGACGGGACGACTAGGAGCGAACCGCCGTAGTATTGAAGGACGTGCGGGGACGAGTAGGAGCGAACTGCCAGCGTGCGAACGGTAGGGTAGTGGCTTTCCATTCTCCCATGATACGAGCTTCTGAGAGCCCTTGGATCTGAGATTGAATGGTTGCATGGCGTGATTCTAGACCTATCGGTGAATATCCTATCCTGGAGGGTTATTCTGCAAATTTTCAGCAACTTAGCATGCGACCGTTTGATCTCAGATCCAAGGGCTACCAGCAGCCCGTATCATGGTCGCGCCTACCACGACCGTCGCGTCGCTCACGCGGTCGCGCCCTTGGAGATTTAACACGGTGTGTTAGGCTATCTGATGTTGGCATGTCATACATAGTCATCACTTAGTCACTCATACTACAACAAGGTTGGCTATAAGTGTATTTTTTTTACTCCTCTCTATCTCTTTCTTCGTACTCCCTCCGTCCCATAATATAAGAACGTTTTTGACACTAGTGTAGTGCCAAAAACGTTCTTATATTATGGGACACAGGGAGTACTAGTATTTATTGCATTTTCCAAGGAGTGACCTCTTCCAACGAAATGGTGTTGCTAAGTTTGCTTCATTTAATTAGCTATAGACTCAAAATTGTCTTTTCACCTAGGTACACGCGCTTAGCACCGTTTCTTCCTTGGGTCACCAAACTAGTCTCTCTCTTCTTGATTAACTTGCCACATCAGACTTTATGCCTATGTGGCAAGCTTAAGCACCTGTAGGAGCAAGTAAAAGTAAGTACAATAGTGCGCTTTACATGGCATTTTTGCATATGTGGAGGAAAGAGAGGCAAGGAAAAAGTGGAGAAGTGGGCTCTCATGCAAGAGCCAGCCTCTACTACATGGTGGAGCATTGGGAGAGGCACCTGTATGGAGGTGGTCAGGAATCAGGAGACTCACGCCGGTCGTAGCGCCGCAGTTAAAATGATAATGGAAAGTCAAATCACGGGGGCCCACCTGTCCAGCAGTAACTCGCTGTCAAATCACACAGCCCTACGTTTGCAGCAGCCTACTCCCTCGTCTTCTCGCGTCTCTGTCGAACCGACTAGGCGGAACTGCCCCGCCTACCGCGCAGGAAAAGCCCCGCCCTCGACTTTTAAATACAACTACATCCGCTTAAGAATCCAATGATATAGTTTTTGTGACATAGTAACTCATATTTAGTTAGTCAAATGGATGACCTAGAACTACGTGCAGGCCCTATAAACCGAGACGCCTAAAAATAAAAAAACCGAGACGGAGAGGGTAGTTCAGCACGTATCTTTTTAGATCAATATAGTCGGGATTCACCAAGGAGCAAAACCAAGTGGTAGGCTGCTCCTGTCGTGTTGGCGTAGCAACTCAAGCAAAGTCAGTCCGCACACAAAATGGCGACACACTTAACAGGACCCCTTTGGCCGACATGTGGCTCATCCACCGTCTTGTTCCACATGCGATGCACCAAATTACAGTTCGGAGCAGCGGTTGGAATTGGAGGCACCCCGATCGTAGCGCCGCAGTAGTAGAAAATGAGCGATGAGGGGTCAAATCACAAAGCCCCACCTTTCCTGCATTAAGCTGGATGGACGAAGCAACCATCATTTCACTCTAGGGCGCAAGAGCATAAAGAAAAGAGAAAACAATGATGCGTGCGGCAGCTACCCAGGGCACCCTAGGGTAGGGGTCTCCACTACAGATCCTTTTTTTAAAGCGCCTCCACTACAAATCGGCTTCTCCCTCGTCCTCTTGAAGAAAACCGATGATGAGTGCGGCGGTAGGGTTTGTAGGAGTACTACGGCGTGCGGGGCCACGTCATAGTAAATGGGTTCGAGTCGACACCTTAAATATGTGTGGGCCGCTTGGTTTTACGGGAACGAGGCAGCATTTTGGGTTCGGGGACCAGTGGAGACATAGTACGTACAAAAAATTGTGGACGTAGGTTCGACCGAAAGGCAATGATGCATGGGCCCTGCATTTTGATATACCTAGGGCCGCGTGAAATTTGCTACTCTACTCGAAACTAGTAAGGTACACATGTATTGAACGCATGAGATTTCGAAACCAAATTATGAATAAATACACACTATAGCATGTAAAGCTTTGAGTCATATATGCATGATGTAGATGTTCGTTTAGTTCTTATAGTTCATCTCATTCAAAATCAATTAGTTTTATAAAAATGTTAAGATTCATGGGGTTGTGCATTGTAAATCATAAAGTAAAAAACAAATAATGGCAATTCATTTAGAAAAAAATAATCAATTATGATACAAAAGATTCTAGAACATAGGAGAAGTGCTTGTCTTTTGAGGTTTGTGCATTATGCTTAAGTTCAACCATGGAGTCTTCTAAATTGTACATGTGGCAGATCTGGTGGAATGTTGATGATATCCAACGGCCGGTAGTGCTTGGATTTGCCTATCTCTGCACTGTCGGGTTAGCTTCATCCAGCGACCATCTTTCAAAGTTATTGGCACACTATATAGTTCTTGTGCCATAGTTGCATGTTTTGGAAAAAAGCTACTAGTGGGTTGTACTATCTATTTAGGAATAGAAGATGTATACATGGAAGTTGTAGGGAAAGAGATGACATGGAGCATCTCAATTCG
The DNA here is from genome assembly GCF_018294505.1 of Triticum aestivum. Classification (NCBI taxonomy): domain Eukaryota; kingdom Viridiplantae; phylum Streptophyta; class Magnoliopsida; order Poales; family Poaceae; genus Triticum; species Triticum aestivum. Next base: position 76,981,442 of record NC_057805.1, read on the forward strand.
TATGAGTAGGGATTGGAAAAGAGATGTCATTTGGTTCACATCATAGGAACTTTTCTATTGAATCTAGAGATGACATGTATCTCAATTCCTATGAGGAGGGATTAGAAAAGAGATGTAATTTGGTTCATATCATAGGAAATTTTCTATTGAATATACGCTAATGTTTATTTTCCTTTGAAATTAGGGGAGTATAGGAATCCATTCATATGAACCAAGTGGCTCTAAAGCTATAGAAATGATATCATGTTTATTTCCTTTGAAATGTGGAGTATATGAATCTATTCCTATGAACCAATTGGCTCTAAAGGAAAAAAATCATATAAAAATCATATCATATAGAGTTCCTATGATATTCCTCGACACTAAAGGATGCTTGAAATTGATGCGGGTGATACGATGGTCTTTCTTTGTAGACTCCTCACCCATCTTTATAGTTACCTCTCGAAGATGAATGAAATGATATATACATGGTATTCTACATGTGCAATTTGGTACACGAAAACTCGGTAAAAGTTTGCGAGGTTCGAATTTTCAATAAAGCTATATGCACTGCATTTTGGAACGGAGGGAGCATACAGCAGTTGCTAACACTCACGTGGAAGATTTGTGTGTAGGAGGAGTGGCTGTTCTCTTAAATGACATGGCAAAACTGACACTGTCGGATGCCGATCTAACGGTTCTTACGGCGTTCGTCAGGAAAAGGCTTGTGGCGAACGTTTGTCGGATAATGATTTACGGACACATGCATTGCATTGATACGTGCCCCCCTCTCTCTCACGCACATGCACCCTCACGAGTCACGACTCTCCCGAGTCCTCTCGCAGACTCGCACGTCGCACCCACCGTCTATCTGCAGGTAGACGTCACGCACATATGTGCTCTTCACACCCTACCCTCAGAACTTCTAAGAAACAAAAGACGGCGCGCACATTTTATTTTAGCTCACACATCACACACTTATACTATTAGTCTTGCGGCGAACGTTCTTTGGGCATAGTATATTGTACTCTCACGAAGAGAAGCGGTGCACGCACGCACTAGTTTTCTCACACCCACTCGCGGGTACACGTAGGAGCGCATTTTTTTGAAGCTGGTACAACAAAATCACTCCACTATATATAAAAGCAGGAGCCTTAGCGCTTGCTTTACTAGGGTTCCTCTCGTTCACTCTCTCATGCTCTCCAGATCTAAGCAACACATAGGTGGCCACACTCTCTCTCAGCTCACGGCTGGTCACAAATCCGGCTGGACAACCTCGACCGGGGCAGGGGTGTAGGTGCATCGTTCACGCTGTCGTCGGCAGCGAGGGAGGAGACCAACGGCTGCCCGCGCGTCCCGATCGGCGGCCGTGTCATTTTCTCCGAGAGAGCGCCGGCTCTGGAGGGCCTCCGACCCTTCTTCCTCCCTGCGGTATTGTGGCCAAGATGCGGCCTCCTGACGCCGTCTTTGCCACATGCCGACGACCCTCAGGTATATATTCCTTCGAAACTTGCCTTGCTCTACTGCCCCAGCTCCCTTCGTGTGGATCCTTTTCTATTTCCGTCCGCTGTTCCAAAGCCACCTAGACTTCTACTATTATTAGAAGTAAAGCTAGTTCATACAGTCGACTCAAAGCGTTGGTTCAAACAGGGAAGAAAGTGGGAAAGCTGTAGCATGAATCTAGGACTTGGTTCTAAGAGGAAACGGGGGAAAGTAGTAATATGTGTCACTGTTTAAATAACTGTATTTCGTATTTGCGCAAACAGGGATATCTGTCTCCATATCGTTTCAGGATGTCTGTCTCTGTATCGTTTCTATCCGCGCAATCAAAAGCACACACCTCAGTTTTAGTACAACTGCGAATGAGATGGCTATCCCTCGTTGCCGTCGTCTAACCTCCCGTCTTCAAGGTATCCCTACATTGGTAGTAACTAAGGTAGAATGACCAACGCAATCTAAAAGAAGCTGATTCGTACGTTTTACTTCCTGATTGCAGTGCAGGGACGAGCGAAAACAACTGCATCCTAGTCCGGAATGCACTTTCTACCAGTTCATCCATGGACCGAGGACTAGCTGGCACGGCTGCACGGCGGTTTTTTGGACAGGTGCGCGGACAAGAGGCATTGTGGTCTGCTTATTTTTGCAAATAGCGGTGCTTAAATTTAGTGGAATGCACAAGCATTTCAGCTGGTCAGTACACTGCATGGTTCAGTTCAGCATTCCAGCTGAGACCACAATTATAATTGGTTATTCTAGAATGAGAGAACCTAACCCTGGATGGTGGCAACAAGAAAAAACCAGAGTGAACTCCAGGAAATTTAAGCCTGTCGGGAGGCCCTTTGCTAAAGAAGCCTTGCTTGTTTTTTCCTGATTTGTAAACCTTCTCACAACTTTGTCTTTTGCTATGAACTAGTATATGTTTGTTATGTTCTATGAATCATTGAGATGTATAAAATTGCTTAACTTATGCTTTTCAAGTTTTTTATGAAGACGAGTTTAATGTGAGTGTTCCACATGAGCGCTGGACTAGCGTGTGAACGTTTGGAATTTATTACATTGTGGCCTCCATTAACTGCATGAACCACTGTAACAAGATACATAGTTGATTATATGTCAGACAGCAGATTGTTGATTGTTAGCCGGTCGATAGCCTAGTGTTGAAGCGAGCTGAGCCAATGTGCCGTGTTTTGCACAACTGCTTACAAGTGGGGTAGCACCAACAGTGTTTACAAGTACTTATGTATACGTCGGCGCACGGTTCTCGAACGAGTGCTCTATTTCATCAAAACACACACTGCTCGTATGATAAACCGTGACAACTTATGTCTTACCATGCCATATTCACGAAAAAAACTAGTGAGAACGCATCTGTTTCGGCAACAATTACGATGGTTCTCACATGATTCACGGGCACACAAAAGTAGCAGCAGTTCCCATAGACGGATTCAAACAGAGTACTAGCCCCAGAGGGGTCGATAACAAGCAAGGTTCGGATAATTAGACACAATCCAAACTACTATTAAACACTAGCTGGGGCAACTATTCCATGCCTCGATCTAATTTGGGCTAGACACAAGACGGACCTTTCCATGAACATCATCGAGGACGTCCCGCAGCAGCTCAATCCTGTGAACCTTCATGAAGACAACCTTGTGGCCTTGCCACTGATAAAATTGTTTGTGGAGGCATGCCACGTCATCTTCCTGCGTAAGCTTGACAAGAACAGTATGCCTCACAAACGAAGGAGTAGCTTTGAACTTCTTGTGCTTCAGTACACCCTGGACAACGCGCCTGACAACAGTGAGGCTGGAATACAACTCTTCATTGGTATAACCGCAAATGGCTTCTAGGATCCAACAGCCTAAGAACTCTTTTTTCCCAGTGCATATATTCAGGTCGTCCGCCTCATAGCGAGTGACATGTACAACCACACAATCCTTGTCTGCATCAGGGCTCTAATTGAAACAGAAACAAATTCTGAATTACTTTTCAGTATAAGAAACACAAGTTATTTAAACCACTATGTATAGCATGGCATCGAAGCTAATAAAATTTTGCATTATTAATCACCACATACTTCCTTTGCTAAAAAAATCACCACATACTTAGATGAAAAACCACAATCGAGACCGGCAAAGAAGGAAATCACCTTGGGCAACTCAGCGGGGGGGACACATCCTCGAAGGGGGAAAACTGCTCCTGTAGTGCCACGGGGGCTGTAAACTCAAACGGGGCATTGACCATCTCAGTAGTGGCCGTGAGCGTATCTGGGGTCGGCTCGGTGGTTGCCTCCATCTTCTTGGAGCTCTCTGTCTCGTGGGGATCAGCCTCGCCCGTCTGCTCCAATATCGGCAGATCTTTGCCTGGTTCTCCTTGGTCCATCATGAAACTGCCGAATACTAGGAGACCACTGAAAGGAAAACACAATCGCAATGACAATGAAACAAAAAAGAGAGTGAGGATCGGTTACTGCTTTGCAAAAGTTCTTTTTTTTTCTCTGAACGAAAATATACCAACATCACGGATCTGCTTACCTTCCCTTCGTTCGGAGAGAAGAACAGTGGCAGATGCGAGTGTTGCCTTTCTTGAAAACGGTGAGGGAGAAGGGGATTCAGCGAAGAGTGAAATGATGGTTGCTTCGTCCGTCAAACTTAGACTGTGGGGAGGTGGGGTTTTGTGATACGACGTCTCGTTACTGCCGCGCTACGACCGGGGTGACTCTCCGCCTACATACTGCCTTCTAATTTGGTGAATGGCATTTGGGCCTGCGTGCTGCATGGCCCGCATGTCGGTGAACAAAAGTATAACGGCATTCAGTAGAGGGAGACGTTTCAATGACCTAGGAGGAGCCAGAAGCGGTAGAGCGTCTCCACTGTACTAGTAGTAATTGTTTTTCTGGGTAGCTGTAGAGTGTCTCCACTGTACTAGTAGTAATTGTTTCTCTGGGCCCAAGACAAAACAGCCCATCCACACTAGTAAATAGTAAAATCAATTCAAAAGCCCATATATTTACTGAATGAGAGGCGCTACCCACACCCAGCACACCGCCCCCCCCCCCCAAAAAAAACCTGGGTGCTCTTCTTCCTCCTCGCTCCCACCCACCTCACGTCAGCTCGCTCCACTCGTACCCCCAAATTCCTCACCTCACTCCTACAGAACCCCAGCTCCCCTTCTTCCTCACTCCTACAGAAAACCCCCAGCTCCCCTTCTTCTTTGCTCACACTACAACTAGGCTCGTCATTCGTTACTCTGCTCAAATCCGTGAGCGCGACGCGACGCCCTCGAGGAAAATGGAGTCGGCTGACCCCAGCGCCAAGAAGATGAGGCTCCCGCCAGCGGCGACGCCTGTTGTAGATCCCGCACCCGGCAGCGCGGGGCGAAGCGGCGACCCCGCCCCCACCGGATCCCAGGAACCCGTAGAATCTCGGGTGGACCGGATCAGTGATCTCCCGGACGCCGTCCTTGGGGAGATCATCTCGCTTCCCCCCACCAAGGATTGCTGCCGCACCCAAGTGCTGAAATTTGAGATGGGCTCTAGGCCCATATAGCAATTTCTGAAAAATCTCTAAGGGCCCATGTGGGTTATATGACACAGGGTGTAGTGGGAAGTTTAGTCCCACCCCGGAAGTGGAAGAGGAGTTGGACCTCCTTATAAGGGTTTCTCTTCTACATGCTATTGGAGCTTGAGAAGAGAAGAGGCCCTCGCGCACTCCTCCTCTGCCGCCCGCCTCACCATGCCACGCCACGCCTCGTCACGACGCGCCGCGGGTTGCGGGATTTAGCCGAGCCGAGCTCACACCTACGCGCTTATTTTTGCCAGTCACTAACGGAGAGTTCTCTGACAGCTGGGCCACGATCTGAGACGTCGGATCGTGGGCTGTCACGGACTCGGACGTGGGTCGAGCCCACGTCTCTCCAAGCGGCTGTGCCTATATAAGTGTGTGGTGTCTCCTAACCCTAGCCGCCACAAACAGATCACATCTGCTCCACGCGCACGCCCGTCATCGTTCCCTTGCTGCTGCTGCCGCCGGTGACTCCATCCCGTCCGCCACGTACACGGTCGACGGGAGAGCAGGTCTCCAAAACCACGCCCTTCTGGTTCCTTTACAGGGTGACGGGCGAATAGGTTTTTGGGCAGCGATTACACAACTGCTCACTTCCGATCGTCTACTTCCTCTACGTCTGCCTCGCCTTCATCATCACCATGTCCACCGACGCCGAACGTGCCGTCGCCGAGAAAGCTGAAGCTGACAAGAAGGCCGCCGAGGACGCCGCAGTTGCCACCAAAGCCGCGGCCTCTGCATGGCCTACTGGAGGGTATAACTCGTTTATCCCGCTCCTATTGTTTTTCTGTTTTAAGCCATGCTAGCGTTATGCGTAGATCTTTCTGCAATTAGTGTAGTATGTGCTAGTTTGACTGAATATCAGTATGCGTTTATATGTGTCAATGCCATGCTGATTTACTCGTGGATTAATTTAATGGAGAAATTGCCTATTTACTCAACAATCCAAAAACCTATTATGTGTAGGAATTTTTCGGCAAGTGGCTTTGCCGCTGCACTGAAACCGGATAAGTTTACCAGTACATACTTTAAGCGTTGGCAGACTAAGACCACGTTATGGTTCACGGCTATGAACGTGTTCTGGGTCACCGGTGTCTCCACGGGAACGATTGCTCCTGAAGAGGCGAAGGCGTTCAAGGAGGCTACCATTGTGTTTCTTGGAGCAGTTCTTAGCGTGATCAGAGATAAATTGGTCGATGCATATTTACATGTGCATGTCGCCAAGGACTTGTGGGAAGCGCTCGAATCTAAATTCGGGGCCGCCGATGCAGGGAGCGAGATGTATATTATAGAGCAGTTCCACGATTACAAGATGGTTGAAAACCGTCCTGTATTGGAGCAGGCTCATGAGATAATATGCATTGTTAAGGAGCTTGAACTTCTTAAGTGCGAGTTACCGGGCAAGTTTGTCGCGGGCTGCATAATCGCTAAGCTCCCTAATTCCTGGAGGAACTTTGCCACCACTCTGAAACATCAGAGGCGTGAATTCTCTGTGGAGGATGTCATTGGCCATCTGAGTGTTGAGCAGAATTCAAGGGCAAAGGACTCGCACGGAAAAGGGGCCGAAGGGACTTCTGTCGCCAACATGGTGAACCATAAGAACTTCAACTCCCACAAGGCCAAGGGAAAGAACGGTGTCCAACACAATACCGACTTTAAGAAGAAGGGTAAGAAGACCTTCAAGAAGAACAAGAAGGACGAGGGCTGCTTTACATGTGGTTCGGTTGAACATTGGGCTAACAAGTGCCCAAACAAGTACAAGAAGTCAGGACAGGACTCCAAGTCTATCAACATGATTGTGGGCAACAATGAGAATGGTGCATCTGGGTACGGTAATTTATTTACTGTTTTTTCAGTGTTTCAGCCTACCGATTGGTGGGTGGACACGGGTGCAGGTGTTCATGTGTGTGCTGACATTTCATTGTTCACTTCTTACCAGGTCACAGGTCACGGGTCCGTATTGATGGGGAATGGCGCGAGTGCTTCTGTTCATGGTGTTGGCACGGTCGATCTGAAGTTTACTTCGAGAAGGATCGTGCAGCTGAAGAACGTGCAGCATGTCCCCTCCATCAAGAAGAACCTCGTTAGTGGCTCCCTTCTATGTAGAGAAGGGTTTAAGTTGGTTTTCGAGTCTAATAAATTAGTTGTTACGAAATATGGACTCTTTGTTGGAAAAGGTTATGAGAGCGGAGGGATGTTCCGCCTTTCCCTCGCAGATTTTTGTTATAAAGTCGTGAACCATATTCATTCGAATGTTAATGAATCTGAAGTTTGGCATTCACGTCTTTGTCACATTAGTTTCGGTGTTATGACGCGGCTAGCCAAGTTGGACTTAATCCCGAGTTTCACTTTAGCCAAAGGTACTAAGTGCCTTTCATGTGTGCAAGCTAAGCAACCTCGCAAGCCTCACAAGGCCGCGGAGGAGAGACACCTGGCACCATTAGAACTCATACATTCTGATCTTTGTGAGATGAATGGTGTGTTGACTAAAGGTGGAAAGAGATACTTCATGACATTGATAGATGATTCCACTAGATATTGCTATGTTTATCTGTTAAATACTAAAGATGAGGCTCTACACTACTTTAAAATCTATAAGGCAGAAGTTGAGAATCAACTTGAAAAGAAAATTAAACGAGTCCGGTCAGATCGTGGTGGAGAGTACTTCTCGAGTGAGTTTGATTCCTTTTGTGCGGAACACGGCATTATTCATGAGAGGACGCCTCCCTATTCACCCCAGTCAAACGGGGTTGCCGAGCGGAAAAACCGTACTCTAACTGATTTGGTTAACGCCATGTTAGATACATCGGGTTTATACAAGGCATGGTGGGGGGAGGCTATATTGGCGGCATGTCATGTCCTGAATAAATTTCCGACAAAGGATAATGAGATCACTCCCTATGAGAAATGGGCAAAGAAAAGGACAACACTCTCGTACTTGCGCACTTGGGGCTGTTTGGCGAAAGTCAATGTGCCGATCCCCAAAAAGCGTAAGCTTGGACCCAAGACTGTGGACTGCGTTAATTTGGGCTATGCTAAGAACAGCGTTGGCTATAGATTTCTAGTAGTGAAATCTGAGGTACCTGACCAGAAGGTCGGTACGATTATGGATTCTAAGGATGCTACATTCTTCGAGGATATTTTTCCTATGAGAAATATGCAAAGCACTTCTAGACAGGAATCTGAGAAGACTCCTGAGCCTGCCATTCCTATGGATTATTATGAACAAACACATGATGAAAATCCTGAGGAGGATGACGAGGAAACCCTTGGTAGGGGCAAGAGACAAAGGACTGCAAAGACCTTTGGTGATGATTTCTTCATGTACCTCGTGGATGATACTCCCACTTCTATTTCAGAAGCGTATGCCTCTCCAGAAGCTGATTACTGGAAGGATGCGGTCCGTAGCGAGATGGACTCCATCATGGCTAACGAGACATGGGAGATCACTGACCGTCCTATGGTTGCAAACCATTAGGATGTAAGTGGGTGTTCAAGAAGAAGCTTAGGCCCGATGGTACGATTGAAAAGTACAAGGCTAGGCTTGTGGCCAAGGGCTATGACCAGAAAGAAGAGGAAGATTTCTTCGATACTTATTCACATGTGGCTAGACTGACCACCATTCGACTATTACTCTCGTTGGCGGCCTCGCATGGTCTTCTTGTCCATCAAATGGATGTTAAGACGGCTTTTCTGAATGGAGAGCTAAACGAGGAAATCTACATGCAACAGCCAGATGGCTTTGTGATAGATGGTCAGGAAAGAAAGGTGTGTAGGTTGCTGAAATCTTTATATGGCCTGAAGCAAGCACCTAAGCAATGGCATGATAAGTTTAATACAACTCTGACATCTGTTGGTTTCGTTGTTAATGAGACTGACAAATGTGTATACTATCGCCATGGTGGGGGCGAAGGAGTTATACTGTGCTTGTATGTTGATGACATACTGATATTTGGAACAAACCTCAAAGTCATTGAGGAGGTCAAATCGTTTCTATCTCAGAACTTTGAGATGAAAGACCTTGGTGTGGCTAATGTTATCTTGAACATCAAGCTACTGAGAGATAATGAGGGTGGGATTACACTTCTCCAATCCCACTATGTTGAGACGGTGTTGAGTCGTTTTGGATATTCGGACTGTGCACCATCTCAAACACCATATGATCCTAGCGTGGTGATTCAAAAGTCCAAAGGCACGGCTAAAGATAAATTGAGATACTCTCAAATCATTGGTTCACTGGTGTACCTAGCGAGCGCAACGAGGCCTGACATCGCGTTTGCTATGAGCAAATTAAGCCGGTTTGTTTCCAAACTGGGTGATGTACATTGGCATGCTGTTGAAAGAGTTATGCGCTATCTGAAAGGTACTATGAACTATGGACTTCACTATACCGGAGACCCGTCGGTACTTGAAGGGTATAGTGATGCGAATTGGATCTCTGATGCTGATGAGATGAAGGCCACAACTGGGTATATGTTTACTCTTGGAGGTGGCGCTGTTTCCTGGAAGTCTTGCAAGCAAACGATCTTAACGAGATCGACAATGGAAGCAGAATTAACAGCATTAGACACATCTGGTGTTGAAGCAGGATGGCTTCGAGATCTTTTGATGGATTTGCCATTGGTTGATAAACTGGTTCCGGCTATCCTTATGAACTGTGACAATCAGACTGTCATCACCAAGGTGAAGAGTTCAAAGGACAACATGAAGTCCAACAAACACATAAGAATGAGATTAAAAGCTGTTAGAAAATTAAGAAACTCCGGAGTGATAGCGTTGGACTATGTCCATACGGCTAAGAATCTGGCGGATCCCTTTACGAAAGGGCTATCACGTGTTGTGATAGATAATGCATCGAGGGAGATGGGTATGAGACCCACATGAGTTTCCATGGTGGTAACCCGACCTATGTGATCGGAGATCCCGTGAAGTAGGACCTGGGAAAACAAGCCAGTGGTGAACTGAGGAGAGTAACCATACTAACCCACTCCGTTGGAGATGCAATACTCTCTATACTATATGGTAGGATGACTACTATCTTAATGTGTTCCAAACCTTATGAAAGCAAGATGCTATCCTACAGAGCGATCTTTGGAGGAACACACCTATATGAGCCCGACTGCTGGTCACAGTCTATGAGATTGGGGTGTGACTTATATGCTCCACCCGAGGGGTCAGCCTTCGGCAGCCTAGTACTAGTAAGACATGTGGTGAAACTTCTTTACGCCAAACTGACAATTCAAGGCATAGTCCATTGTTCAGTTGTGAAGGAGTGTAGCTACTTGCTCTAGGTGAAGTTCAGCCTTAACAGGTCTTCACTAAAACACTGGTATATCGAAACAGTAATTGGAACAGAGGACACAATGGGCCCTCAAGATCTGGTGGGGGATTGCTGTAATTTGAGATGGGCTCTAGGCCCATATAGCAATTTCTAAAAAATCTCTAAGGGCCCATGTGGGTTATATGACACAGGGTGTAGTGGGAAGTTTAGTCCCACCCCGGAAGAGGAAGAGGAGTTGGACCTCCTTATAAGGGTTTCTCTTCTACATGCTATTGGAGCTAGAGAAGAGAAGAGGCCCTCGCGCACTCCTCCTCCGCCGCCCGCCACGCCTCGTCACGACGCGCCGCGGGTTGCGGGATTGAGCCGAGCCGAGCTCACACCTACGCGCTTATTTTTTCCAGTCACTAACGGAGAGTTCTCTGACAGCTGGGCCACGATCTGAGACGTCGGATCGTGGGCTGTCACAGACTCGGACGTGGGTCAAGCCCACGTCTCTCCAAGCGGCTGCGCCTATATAAGTGTGCGGTGTCTCCTAACACTAGCCGCCACGAACAGATCACATCTGCTCCACGCGCATGCCCACTGTTGTTCCCTTGCTACTGCTGCCGCCGGTGACTCCATCCCGTCCGCCGCGTACAAGGTCGACGGGAGAGCGGGTCTCCGAAACCACGCCCTTCTGGTTCCTGTACGGGGTGAGGGGCGAATAGGTTTTTGGGCAGCGACTACGCGACTGCTCACTTCCGATCCGCTACTTCCTCTACGTCTGCGTCGCCCTCATCATCATCATGTCCACCGACACCGAACGTGCCGCCGCCGAGAAAGCTGAAGCCGACAAGAAGGCCGCCGAGGATGCTGCTGCCGCCACCACCGCCGCGGCGTGTGCATGGCCTACTGGAGGGTATAACGCGTTTATCCCGCTCCTGATTATTTTCGTATTAGCAGTACTAGCAGTATGTGTAGATTTGTCTACTGTTTGCTTAGTACGTGCATGTTTAGATCAGAGTTAGTACGTCATCAATTTAGTCAATGCTATGCTAGTGATTTATCTATGGATTAAATTAGTCGAAAGATTGCCTATTTACTCAGCACAAGCATACCATGCCCTGCACGGTGGACGCTTGGCTGAAATCCCCTGAATTCACAAAACTACAGCTGCTTGAGTTCTACTATTCCCCTGGAAATCACATACCACATACCGAACGCCATGAACTTGTGCCCTCAGCACCGATGTCCATCTCGCGGTTTTGGTCCTCTCTCCACACCGCCACCTTTGCGCTGTGCTACCTACCAGACAATCTGGTACTAAACCTTCGACTCCCATTTCTCAAGGAACTTTCACTTGTGCGGGTTCGTATATCGGAGGCCTCATTGCACAGCATCATCCACTCCAGTTGCCCTGCGCTGGAGTGCTTGGTGCTTGTTTTCACAGTTAGAATCGGTTGTCTCCAAATAAAGTCGCCTAACCTTGTAAGAATTGGAATTTCTTTTGACGGAAGGTAGCTCATCATCCAAGATGCCCCTTCACTTCAAAGGTTGATCCTTGATTCTAGTTATTCACCGTTGCAAATAACTGTCCTCTCTGCGCCTAAACTGGAGACCTTGGGTGTAATACATGATCTCTGTGCTCATTTCAATATTGTGTTTGGCTCCATAGTTCTTCAAGTACTTTATATTATCATCTTCACTTGTAACCATAAGCTACATTTTAAATTTCTGCGCATAATTTATATATCATCTTGGAGTACACATTTCGTACTAATATTATGTTCTATGCTCAATGAAGAGTTTCTCCATGGATGGCCTATCAATGGTGCTGGATTCTGTCAAGATCTTATATATCCAAATGAATAGTTTTGATCTGAACAAGATTATTGGCTTGCTGCAATGCTTTCCATGTCTGGAGAAGTTGTATATAAAGGTGATAATTTCACGCACATTGGAAGCCCGCATATAGTGTACTAGAATTAACCGTTCAGCTGTTGCTCTTTCGACACTCTTCTTTTAGACCTTAACTGTTTTCAATCTTCATGTCTATTTAGGCAACAGGACGGGGTAAGAAAGTTATAACCAATCGGTGGATTCGTAAGCATCGTGATTTTCTCACTTCTCATGAGATTCGATTGAAGACAATAACGCTAGAACGATATGTAGCCAACCGTGCAAACACAAGATTTGTCACATTCTTCCTGCTGAATGCGAGGTTACTATTGTCCATCAGCCTTAAGTTTATCAGCAGCATGGTTTTGACGGATGGGTATGTCGAAGAGCAAACAAAGGAGTTTCAGGTGGGCAAAAGAGCTTCTGAACATGCCGGGCTTCTATTTACAACATATTGTGGTCATAATACAGTAAATTTTATGACCCAGGATGTTCATTCTATGGACCTGACCGATCCATTTGACTGTGACTGTCGAAAACAGTGCTGGAGTTAGATGTTGTTGCCCTTTTCAATCTGGTTTTTTTTGTAAACCTGATGAATAATTAACCCTCGTGCTTTTGTACAGTTTGTAAGCTGGAGTTAGATGTTCCTGCCCTTTTCAACTCGGCTGTGACTGTCATATTTTCTTTGAAACAAGGCAAATGGCTTGTCATTCGTTTAATTTAGAGTGAAATATTGTAACAAATCCCAACCAACGAAAATAACATCACTCTCGCTGGCTGCTTGAGCTCACTCTGCATTAGAGAAGCCAAGTGATTAGCCCCCACCAGCACCCACAAACTTATTTCGAACTAGCACATCAAATGGGGTGTAAATTTTCATAGGAAAGGCTGCATGACCGTGACAGATTTGGATTCTGGCATTTGGGACCCGCGAGGAAATAGCCTATCCAAGGTGGTGTCGACTTACTAGCCAATCAACAAACGATTCTGCCTACCAGCTGTTGGATTGACATCCAACATTTGTCGTGTATCTTCTATCTCTTGTCTTCTTCTTCCTCCAGCCGCCCAAACCAAACCACCCCGTCGGCTCCGCCTGCTCCCGCCTCCCATGGCTGGCTCCGCCTCCGCCGCCCTACCGTACGTACCCTCCAACGTTGGCCAGTCCCTCCCTCTATTCCCCCACACGTCCTGTTATTCTCCGGCGACGTCAGCCCCAACACGCACCCGCGCCCGAACCAGTCAACCCTCGTACTCCCCTCCGCTTGCGACTGGACCGACGCATCTTCAACGGCTCCTGTTCGTTCCGTCCGAGGCCTCGCCGTCGTCCTCCGCCTTGCGGCCTTGGTTCGTGAAGGAAATATGCCCTAGAGGCAATAATAAAGTTATTATTTATTTCCTTATATCATGATAAATGTTTATTATTCATGCTAGAATTGTATTAACCGGAAACATGATACATGTGTGAATACATAGACAAACAGAGTGTCACTAGTATGCCTCTACTTGACTAGCTCGTTGATCAAAGATGGTTATGTTTCCTAGCCATAGACATGAGTTGTCATTTGATTAACGGGATCACATCATTAGGAGAATGATGTGATTGACTTGACCCATTCCATTAGCTTAGCACTTGATTGTTTAGTATGTTGCTATTGCTTTCTTCATGACTTATACATGTTCCTATGACTATGAGATTATGCAACTCCCGTTTACCGGAGGAACACTTTGTGTGCTACCAAACGTCACAACATAACTGGGTGATTATAAAGGTGCTCTACAGGTGTCTCCGAAGGTACTTGTTGGGTTGGCGTATTTCGAGATTAGGATTTGTCACTCCGATTGTCGGAGAGGTATCTCTGGGCCCTCTCGGTAATGCACATCACTTAAGCCTTGCAAGCATTGCAACTAATGAGTTTGTTGCGAGATGATGTATTACAGAACGAGTAAAGAGACTTGCCGGTAACGAGATTGAACTAGGTATTGAGATACCGACGATCGAATCTTGGGCAAGTAACATACCGATGACAAAGGGAACAACGTATGTTGTTATGCGGTCTGACCGATAAAGATCTTCGTAGAATATGTGGGAGCCAATATGAGCATCCAGGTTCCGCTATTGGTTATTGACCGGAGACGTGTCTCGGTCATGTCTACATAGTTCTCGAACCCGTAGGGTCCGCATGCTTAACGTTACGATGACAGTTATATTATGAGTTTATATGTTTTGATGTACCGAAGGTTGTTCGGAGTCCCGGATGTGATCACGGACATGACGAGGAGTCTCGAAATGGTCGAGACATAAATATTGATATATTGGACGACTATATTCGGACACCGGAAATGTTCCGGGTGATTTCGGAGAAAACCGGAGTGCCGGAGGGTTACCGAAACCCCCCCCCCCCCGGGGAGAATTAATGGGCCTTATGGGCCTTAGTAGAGAGAGAGAGGGGCAGCCAGGAGGGCCCGCGCGCCCCCTCCCCCTCTGGTCCGAATTGGACTAGGAGAGGGGGGCGGCGCCCCCCTTTCCTTCTCCCTCTCCCCCTTCCTTTCCCCCTCCTAGTAGGAGTAGGAAAGAGGGGAGTCCTACTCCTACTAGGAGGAGGACTCCTCCTCCTGGCGCGCCAACAAGGGCCGGCCGGCCTCCCCCTTGCTCCTTTATATACGGGGGCAGGGGGCACCCCATAGAGACAACAATTGATCTATTGATCTCTTAGCCGTGTGCGGTGCCCCCCTCCACCATATTACACCTCGATAATATCGTAGCGGTGCTTAGGCGAAGCCCTGCGTCGGTAGAACATCATCATCGTCACCACGCCGTCGTGCTGATGAAACTCTCCCTCAACACTCGGCTGGATCGGAGTTCGAGGGACGTCATCGAGCTGAACGTGTGCTGAACTCGGAGGTGCCGTGCGTTCGGTACTTGATCGGTCGGATCGTGAAGACGTACGACTACATCAACCGCGTTGTGTTAACGCTTCCGCTTTGGGTCTACGAGGGTACGTGGACAACACTCTCCCCTCTCGTTGCTATGCATCACCATGATCTTGCGTGTGCGTAGGAATTTTTTTTGAAATTACTACGGTCCCCAACAGTGGCATCCGAGCCTGGTTTTATGCGTTGATGTTATGCACGAGTAGAACACAAGTGAGTTGTGGGTGATATAAGTCATACTGCTTACCAGCATGTCATACTTTGGTTCGGCGGTATTGTGAGATGAAGCGGCCCGGACCGACATTACGTGTACGCTTACGCGAGACTGGTTTCACCGTTGCGAGCACTCGTTGCTTAAAGGTGACCGGCGGGTGTCTGTCTCTCTCACTTTAGTTGAACCGAGTGTGGCTACGCCCGGTCCTTGCGAAGGTTAAAACAGCACCAACTTGACAAACTATCGTTGTGGTTTTGATGTGTAGGTAAGAACGGTTCTTGCTAAGCCCGTAGCAGCCACGTAAAACTTGCAACAACAAAGTAGAGGACGTATAACTTGTTTTTGCAGGGCATGTTGTGATGTGATATGGTCAAGACATGATACTGAATTTTATTGTATGAGATGATCATGTTTTGTAACCGAGTTATCGGCAACTGGCAGGAGCCATATGGTTGTCGCTTTATTGTATGCAATGCAATCGCCATGTAATTGTTTTACTTTATCACTAAGCGGTAGCGATAGTCCTAGAAGCAATAGTTGGCGAGACGACAACGATGCTTCGATGGAGATCAAGGTGTCACGCCGATGACGATGGTGATCATGACGGTGCTTCGGAGATGGAGATCACAAGCACAAGATGATGATGGCCATATCATATCACTTATATTGATTGCATGTGATGTTTATCTTTTATGCATCTTATCTTGCTTTGATTGACGGTAGCATTATAAGATGATCCTTCACTAAATTATCAAAGTATAAGTGTTCTCCCTGAGTATGCACCGTTGCGAAAGTTCTTCGTGCTGAGACACCACGTGATGATCGGGTGTGATAGGCTCTACGTTCAAATACAACGGGTGCAAAACAGTTGCACACGCGGAATACTCAGGTTAAACTTGACGAGCCTAGCATATAACAGATATGGCCTCGGAACACGGAGACCGAAAGGTCGAGCGTGAATCATATAGTAGATATGATCAACATAGTGATGTTCACCGTTGAAACTACTCCATCTCACGTGATGATCGGACATGGTTTAGTTGATATGGATCACGTGATCACTTAGAGGATTAGAGGGATGTCTATCTAAGTGGGAGTTCTTAAGTAATATGATTAATTGAACTTGAATTTATCATGAACTTAGTACCTGATAGTATCTTGCTTGTCTATGTTAATTGTAGATAGATGGCCCGTGCTGTTGTTCCGTTGAATTTTAATGCGTTCCTTGAGAAAGCAAAGTTGAAAGATGATGGTAGCAATTACACGGACTGGGTCCGTAACTTGAGGATTATCCTCATTGCTGCACAGAAGAATTACGTCCTGGAAGCACCGCTGGGTGCCAGGCCTGCTGCAGGAGCAACACCAGATGTTATGAACGTCTGGCAGAGCAAAGCTGATGACTACTCGATAGTTCAGTGTGCCATGCTTTACGGCTTAGAACCGGGTCTTCAACGACGTTTTGAACGTCATGGAGCATATGAGATGTTCCAGGAGTTGAAGTTAATATTTCAAGCAAATGCCCGGATTGAGAGATATGAAGTCTCCAATAAGTTCTATAGCTGCAAGATGGAAGAGAATAGTTCTGTCAGTGAGCATATACTCAAAATGTCTGGGTATAACAATCACTTGATTCAACTGGGAGTTAATCTTCCGGATGATAGCGTCATTGACAGAATTCTTCAATCACTGCCACCAAGCTACAAGAGCTTCGTGATGAACTATAATATGCAAGGGATGGATAAGACGATTCCCGAGCTCTTCGCAATGCTAAAGGCTGCGGAGGTAGAAATCAAAAAGGAGCATCAAGTGTTGATGGTCAATAAGACCACTAGTTTCAAGAAAAAGGGTAAAGGGAAGAAGAAGGGGAACTTCAAGAAGAACAGCAAACAAGTTGCTGCTCAGGAGAAGAAACCCAAGTCTGGACCTAAGCCTGAGACTGAGTGCTTCTACTGCAAGCAGACTGGTCACTGGAAGCGGAACTGCCCCAAGTATTTGGCGGATAAGAAGGATGGCAAGGTGAACAAAGGTATATGTGATATACATGTTATTGATGTGTACCTTACTAATGCTCGCAGTAGCACCTGGGTATTTGATACTGGTTCTGTTGCTAATATTTGCAACTCGAAACAGGGGCTACGGATTAAGCGAAGATTGGCTAAGGACGAGGTGACGATGCGCGTGGGAAATGGTTCCAAAGTCGATGTGATCGCGGTCGGCACGCTACCTCTACATCTACCTTCGGGATTAGTTTTAGACCTAAATAATTGTTATTTGGTGCCAGCGTTAAGCATGAACATTATATCTGGATCTTGTTTGATGCGAGACGGTTATTCATTTAAATCAGAGAATAATGGTTGTTCTATTTATATGAGTAATATCTTTTATGGTCATGCACCCTTGAAGAGTGGTCTATTTTTGTTGAATCTCGATAGTAGTGATACACATATTCATAATATTGAAGCCAAAAGATGCAGAGTTGATAATGATAGTGCAACTTATTTGTGGCACTGCCGTTTAGGTCATATCGGTGTAAAGCGCATGAAGAAACTCCATACTGATGGACTTTTGGAACCACTTGATTATGAATCACTTGGTACTTGCGAACCGTGCCTCATGGGCAAGATGACTAAAACACCGTTCTCCGGAACTATGGAGAGAGCAACAGATTTGTTGGAAATCATACATACAGGTGTATGTGGTCCGATGAATATTGAGGCTCGTGGCGGATATCGTTATTTTCTCACCTTCACAGATGATTTGAGCAGATATGGGTATATCTACTTAATGAAACATAAGTCTGAAACATTTGAAAGGTTCAAAGAATTTCAGAGTGAAGTTGAAAATCATCGTAACAAGAAAATAAAGTTTCTACGATCAGATCGTGGAGGAGAATATTTGAGTTATGAGTTTGGTCTACATTTGAAACAATGCGGAATAGTTTCGCAACTCACGCCACCCGGAACACCACAACGTAATGGTGTGTCCGAACGTCGTAATCGTACTTTACTAGATATGGTGCGATCTATGATGTCTCTTACTGATTTACCGCTATCGTTTTGGGGTTATGCTTTAGAGACGGCTGCATTCACGTTAAATAGGGCACCATCAAAATCCGTTGAGACGACGCCTTATGAACTGTGGTTTGGCAAGAAACCAAAGTTGTCGTTTCTTAAAGTTTGGGGCTGCGATGCTTATGTGAAAAAACTTCAACCTGATAAGCTCGAACCCAAATCGGAGAAATGTGTCTTCATAGGATACCCAAAGGAGACTATTGGGTACACCTTCTATCACAGATCTGAAGGCAAAACTTTTGTTGCTAAATTCGGAAATTTTTTGGAGAAGGAGTTTCTCTCGAAAGAAGTGAGTGGGAGGAAAGTAGAACTTGATGAGGTAACTGTACCTGCTCCCTTATTGGAAAGTAGTTCATCACAGAAACCAGTTTCTGTGACACCTACGCCAATTAGTGAGGAAGTTAATGATGATGATCATGAAACTTCAGATCAAGTTATTACTGAACCTCGTAGATCAACCAGAGTAAGATCCGCACCAGAGTGGTACGGTAATCCTGTTCTGGAGGTTATGTTACTAGACCATGACGAACCTACGAACTATGAAGAAGCGATGGTGAGCCCAGATTCCGCAAAATGGCTTGAGGCCATGAAATCCGAGATGGGATCCATGTATGAGAACAAAGTATGGACTTTGGTTGACTTGCCCGATGATCAGCAAGCCATTGAAAATAAATGGATCTTCAAGAAGAAGACTGACGCTGACGGTAATGTTACTGTCTATAAAGCTCGACTTGTTGCAAAAGGTTTTCGACAAGTTCAAGGGATTGACTACGATGAGACCTTCTCACCCGTAGCGATGCTTAAGTCTGTCCGAATCATGTTATCAATTGCCGCATTTTATGATTATGAAATTTCGCAAATGGATGTCAAAACTACATTCCTGAATGGATTTCTGGAAGAAGAGTTGTATATGATGCAACCGGAAGGTTTTGTCGATCCAAAGGAAGCTAACAAAGTGTGCAAGCTCCAGCGATCCATTTATGGACTGGTGCAAGCCTCTCGGAGTTGGAATAAACGCTTTGATAGTGTGATCAAAACATTTGGTTTTATACAGACTTTTGGAGAAGCCTGTATTTACAAGAAAGTGAGTGGGAGCTCTGTAGCATTTCTGATATTATATGTGGATGACATATTGCTGATTGGAAATGATATAGAATTTCTGGATAAGAGTTTTTCAATGAAAGACCTCGGTGAAGCTGCGTATATATTGGGCATCAAGATTTATAGAGATAGATCAAGACGCTTAATTGGACTTTCACAAAGCACATACCTTGACAAAGTTTTGAAAAACTTCAAAATGGATCAAGCAAAGAAAGGGTTCTTGCCTGTGTTACAAGGTGTGAAATTGAGTAGGACTCAATGCCCGACCACTGCAGAAGATAGAGAGAAGATGAAAGATGTTCCCTATGCTTCAGCCATAGGCTCTATCATGTATGCAATGCTGTGTACCAGACCTGATGTATGCCTTGCTATAAGTCTAGCAGGAAGGTACCAATTAATCCAGGAGTGGATCACTGGACAGCGGTCAAGAACATCCTGAAATACCTGAAAAGGACTAAGGATATGTTTCTCATTTATGGAGGTGACAAAGAGCTCATCGTAAATGGTTACGTCGATGCAAGCTTTGACACTGATCCGGACGATTCTAAATCGCAAACCGGATACGTGTTTACATTGAACAGTGGAGCTGTCAGTTGGTGCAGTTCTAAACAAAGTGTCGTGGCGGGATCTACGTGTGAAGCGGAGTACATAGCTGCTTCGGAAGCAGCAAATGAAGGAGTCTGGATGAAGGAGTTCATATCCGATCTAGGTGTCATACCTAGTGCATCGGGTCCAATGAAAATCTTTTGTGACAATACTGGTGCAATTGCCTTGGCAAAGAAATCTAGATTTCACAAGAGAACCAAGCACATCAAAAGATGCTTCAATTCCATCCGGGATTTAGTCCAAGTGGGAGACATAGAAATTTGCAAGATACATACGGATTTGAATGTTGCAGACCCGTTGACTAAGCCTCTTCCACGAGCAAAACATGATCAGCACCAAGGCTCCATGGGTGTAAGAATCATTACTGTGTAATCTAGATTACTGACTCTAGTGCAAGTGGGAGACTGAAGGAAATATGCCCTAGAGGCAATAATAAAGTTATTATTTATTTCCTTATATCATGATAAATGTTTATTATTCATGCTAGAATTGTATTAACCGGAAACATGATACATGTGTGAATACATAGACAAACAGAGTGTCACTAGTATGCCTCTACTTGACTAGCTCGTTGATCAAAGATGGTTATGTTTCCTAGCCATAGACATGAGTTGTCATTTGATTAACGGGATCACATCATTAGGAGAATGATGTGATTGACTTGACCCATTCCGTTAGCTTAGCACTTGATCATTTAGTATGTTGCTATTGCTTTCTTCATGACTTATAGATGTTCCTATGACTATGAGATTATGCAACTCCCGTTTACCGGAGGAACACTTTGTGTGCTACCAAACGTCACAACGTAACTGGGTGATTATAAAGGTGCTCTACAGGTGTCTCCGAAGGTACTTGTTGGGTTGGCGTATTTCGAGATTAGGATTTGTCACTCCGATTGTCGGAGAGGTATCTCTGGGCCCTCTCGGTAATGCACATCACTTAAGCCTTGCAAGCATTGCAACTAATGAGTTTGTTGCGAGATGATGTATTACAGAACGAGTAAAGAGACTTGCCGGTAACAAGATTGAACTAGGTATTGAGATACCGACGATCGAATCTCGGGCAAGTAACATACCGATGACAAAGGGAACAACATACGTTGTTATGCGGTCTGACCGATAAAGATCTTCGTAGAATATGTGGGAGCCAATATGAGCATCCAGGTTCCGCTATTGGTTATTGACCAGTGACGTGTCTCGGTCATGTCTACATAGTTCTCGAACCCATAGGGTCCGCACGCTTAACGTTACGATGACAGTTATATTATGAGTTTATATGTTTTGATGTACCGAAGGTTGTTCGGAGTCCCGGATGTGATCACGGACATGACGAGGAGTCTCGAAATGGTAGAGCATAAAGATTGATATATTGGACGACTATATTCGGACACCGGAAATGTTCCGGGTGATTTCGGAGAAAACTGGAGTGCCGGAGGGTTACCGGAACCCCCCCCCCCCCGGGAGAAGTAATGGGCCTTATGGGCCTTAGTGGAGAGAGAGAGGGGCAGCCAGGAGGGGCCACGCGCCCCCTCCCCCTCTGGTCCGAATTGGACTAGGAGAGGGGGGCGGCGCCCCCCTTTCCTTCTCCCTCTCCCCCTTCCTTTCCCCCTCCTAGTAGGAGTAGGAAAGAGGGGAGTCCTACTCCTACTAGGAGGAGGACTCCTCCTCCTGGCGCGCCAACAAGGGCCGGCCGGCCTCCCCCTTGCTCCTTTATATACGGGGGCAGGGGCACCCCATAGAGACAACAATTGATCTATTGATCTCTTAGCCGTGTGCGGTGCCCCCTCCACCATATTACACCTCGATAATATCGTAGCGGTGCTTAGGCGAAGCCCTGCGTTGGTAGAACATCATCATCGTCACCACGCTGTCGTGCTGACGAAACTCTCCCTCAACACTCGCCTGGATCGGAGTTCGAGGGACGTCATCGAGCTGAACGTGTGCTGAACTCGGAGGTGCCGTGCGTTCGGTACTTGATCGGTCGGATCGTGAAGACGTACGACTACATCAACTGCGTTGTGTTAACGCTTCAGCTTTCGGTCTACGAGGGTACGTGGACAACACTCTCCCCTCTCGTTGCTATGCATCACCATGATCTTGCGTGTGCGTAGGAATTTTTTTTGAAATTACTACGTTCCCCAACAGTTCGCTCGCCGTGCGCGGTGCGCCACCCTCTTGCATTGTCAACGTCGTCAACAACCAAGAGGAACAAGGAGATGACTGTACGTGGAGAGGATGACAGTAGGGACCCACCAGCGTCATGGCAGTACGCAAGAAAGTGCCTCTATAATACAAGCCCAAAAATATGGTTCCTCCTAATGGTTGGACATCTGGGGCTCACGCCATTGTCAACGTAGTCAATAAACGAGAGAATTGCACTACGAGCGGCTGACACCAGGGACCCAGCAAGTCGCGCAGTTTTTTTTAGGAACAAGCAGTTGTTATTTATACTAGTTTTCGCGACGGATCAGGGTAACAACGGGGCTGTGCGGGGGTTGTGGCCCGTCTAGCCAGGGTTTTATTTATGTTTACCACGTCATGAGCCCAGTTGTGTTTTTTCTTGCTGAAAATGGCTAGCCCAGTTTTTTTTTAAGAAATACCCAAACAAGGCCTACTTGCTTTATCAGCCCTGTTGGGCTGCAAATCTTTCAAGACGAGGAGAGTTTCATTCGGTTTGCCCAGAAATGGGCTGTACATTTTTAAAACACATCAAACCGGGAATTAGTTTCAATTTTTTTCATTACAAGATCTTAAATTCCATTGATTTTTATGCGTGGACAATTATTTGGATTTTATATTTATATAAATTATTTTTCAAAATAGTTTGAATGTGAATCGATATTTCTGGATTAAAAACAGTTGACCGCACCGAAATATGCAAAATTTCGTATACTTTTTAACCGTGGCCACAATATGGGGTGTAATGCTAACAAAAAGAAGATGGGCTCCAAAAAAATTCTTAAGAATTAGCAAATGGGCTGTACATTATTAGAAATAATGGCAGATGGGTTGTATGTTGTTTTCCACAGATTTGAGGCTGACTTGTGCGCCTACTACAGGTTGACGCGTATGCTTTCATAAAAAAAAAGGTTGACACACACGCAACGCCGTGTCACCTTAGTCAACACACGAGAGCAGTGACTGTTGGATGTCCATCCAATGGCTGTCGTGCTTCTTCAATCTCTGCTCTTCATGCTCCAGCCGCTCAAACAAGCGCCGGCGGGACTGCCTGCTCCCTCCTCCCACGGCTGGCTATGCTGCCGCGCAGGCCTCACGGCCCCACCGTACTCCCATCGCTGGCCTAGCCATCCCTCTACTCACCCACACATGTTGTTATTCTCCGGCGAAGGCAGATGAACCAGTAAACCCTCGTACTCCTCCGCGTGGGAAACAACTGCCGAGTATTCCCTGGCTCCGTGTCGTTCCCTTCCTAGGCCTCGCCGTCGTCCACCGCCCTGGTGCTCTCGGCGCGGCCTGGTCAACGTGGTCAATGAACGACATCCATCGGAAGTGGACTGTACGTGGAGAGGCTGACAGCTGGGTCCACGGCCGCACGCAAGGAAATGCCTCCTTATTATGCGCAAAATAATGATTCCTCCACCTGACAGCTAGGACCCACAGGAAGGGCCTCTGTATTTCACGAAAAAAACGTCCCCCCGCTGACAGGTCGGACCCACCAGCTATATCTTCGCACACAAGGAAGTGCCTCCTTATTATGCCCAACAAATGAATACCCCCCTGCTAGCTGGGACCCACCTTATTGTTGGGCTAACTTGTGGGCCTACTAAGTTGATGGGGACAGAGGGCTTTGTCAACTTAGTCAATACTCCAGTGACCGTATGATGTCCATCCAACGGCCATAGTGCTTCTTCAACCTCTGGTCTTCTTGCTCCAGCCGCCCAAAGCAGCGCCGGTCGTGCCGCCTGCTCCTGCCTCCCGTGGCCGGCTATGCTACCGCAGAGGCCTCACCGCCCCCATACTACTCCCACCACTGGCCAGGCCATCCCTCCACTCACCCACACCCCTTGTTATTCTGCGGCGACGGCAGCCTCACACCGCAGCCGAACCAGTGAACGCTCGTACTCCTCTCCGCGTGGGCATCCACTGCCACGTCTTGCTCGGCTCCGCGTCGTCCCCTTCCTAGGCCTCGCCATCGTCCACCGCCGTGGTGCTCTCGGTGCGGCGTGGTCAATGTGGTCAATGACCGACTTCCATCGGAAGAGTACTGTACGTGGAGAGGCTGACAGCTGGGTCCACGGTAGCCGCAAGGAAGTGCCTCCTTATTACGCGGAAAATAATTATTCCTCCACCTGACAGCGGGGACCCACCGGACGGGCCACCAGTATTTTGCGGAAAAAATTGTTTCCCCCTGACTGCTGGGACCCACCGGTCGGGCCACCGTATTTCGCAAAAAAAACGTTCCCCCCGCTGTCAGCTCGGACCCACTGGAAGTGCCTCCTTATTACGCACAAAAAAATGAATACTCCCCCGGCTAGCTGGGACCCACCTTGGTGGGAGGCTGACTTGTGGGCCTACTAAGTTGACGGGGACGAAGGGCTTTGTCAACTTAGTCAATATGAACGATTCTAGCTCCAGTGACCGTACGATGTCCATCCAACGGTCGTAGTGCTTCTTCAACCTCTGGTCTTCTTGCTCCAGCCGCCCAAAGCAGCATCGGTCGTGCCGCATGCTCCTGCCTCCCGTGGCCGGTTGTGCTGCCGCAGAGGCCTCACCGCCCCTACTATTCCCACCGCTGGCCAGGCCCTGCGGCGACGGCAGCCTCACACCGCAGCCGAACCAGTGAACCCTCGTACTCCTCTCTGCGCGGGCTTCCACTGCCGCGTCTTCCCCGGCTCCGCGTCGTCCTCTTCCTAGGCCTCGCCGTCGTCCACCGCTGTGGTGCTCTCCGCGCGGCGTGGTCAACGTGGTCAAGGAACGACTTCCATCGGAAGAGTACTGTACGTGGAGAGGCTGACAGCTGGGTCCACGGCCACAGCCCAGTTTTTTTGTGATTTGCCAAGTAAGTCGCTTTGTCACGCCTGTTGGGCTGCAAATCTTTCAAGACGAGGAGAGCTTTCATTCGGATGGCCGAGAAAATGGCCCATCAGTAATGAGAAATGGGTTGTACATTTTTTAAACACATCAAACCGGCAATTAGTTTCAAATCTCTTTTTTTTTCATTTCAAGATTTTAAATTACATTAATTTTTATGCGTGGAGAATTTGTTGGATTTTATATTGATATACATTTATTTTTAAAATCAGTTTGAATGTGAGTCGAAATTTCGGGATTAAAAACAGTTCGGACCGCACCGAAATATGCAAAATTTCGTATAATTTTTTAACCATGGCCACAATATGGACTGTAATACTAACAAAAAGAATATGGGCTCCAAAAAAACCTTAAGAATTAGCAAATGGGCTGTAAATTATTAGAAATAATGGCAGATGGGATGTATGCTGTTTTCCACAGATTTGAGGCTTTCCTAAAAAAAAGGTTGACGCACAAGCACTGACTGTTGGATGTCCATCCAACGGCCGTCGTGCTTCTTCAATCTCTGCTCTTCCTGCTCCAGCCGGTCAAACAAGCGTCGACGGGACTGCCTGCTCCCTCCTCCCCGCAGCCGACTGTGCTGCCGCGCAGGCCTCACCGCCCCACCGTACTCCCATCGCTGGCCTAGCCATCCCTCTACTCACCCACACCTGCTGTTATTCTCAGGCGACGGCAGACGAACCAGTAAACCCTCGTACAGTCGTACTCCCCTCCGCGTGGGAAACAACTGCCGAGTCTTCCCTGCCTCCGTGTCGTCCCCTTCCTAGGCCTCGCCGTCGTCCACCGCCGTGGTGCTCTCGGCGCGGCGTGGTCAATGTGGTCAACGACCGACTTCCATCGGAAGAGTACTGTGCGTGGAGACGCTGACAGCTGGGTCCACGGCCGCAGCAAGGAAGTGCCTCCTTATTACGCGCAAAATAATTATTCCTCCACCTGACAGCGGGGACCCACCGGACGGGCCATCGTATTTCGCGAAAAAACGTTTCCCCCTGACTGCTGGGACCCACCAGCTACACCTTCGCACGCAAGGAAGTGCGTCCGGGCAAAAAAAAACAAAATGATTCACCCCCCTGACTGCTGGGACCCAGCAGCTACATCTTCGCACGCAAGGAAGTGCCTGACAGTCGGGACCAACCTGGTCGAAGCGTACGTAGCGTTGTCATTCTGGTCGCGAACGTGTACGTACATATATACTGGTGGATGTAGAGGCGCGCATGTGTCGTAGTAGAGGCGCGCACGTAGCATGTACACGTACGTACAGCGGCCAGGGTGCAAGAAAGAAAATACGGCCCCGTATGTGTACATACGGGCGGGGTCTCGAACGCCTACTCGCGCATACGTACGGCGAGGGCTCGTTAACATGGCTGGGTCGGAACATAGAAACAGCGTCGTCGTCGTGTTCATGGGGAGGCAACGGAATGCGTCGTGTTCATGGGGAGGCAACGGAATGCGTCATGTTCATCGGGAGGCAATGGAACGCGTGGGAGCCAACTGGCTGCGTCAGAACAGAATGCGTGGTCGTATTCATCGGGAGGGCTTGGACGGAACAGGCGATGGAAACGAGGCCTGGCGTACCGCAGAACGGAGGAAATGGCCTTGTGTTCGACCGGCCACGTTCGAAACGGGATCCTGTTCATCGGGAGGGGTGTGGCGTACCGCAAAACGGACGAAACGGACCTCCTACGGTCGAAATGGAGGTCATGTTGATCGGGAGGGGTGTGGCGTACCGCAAAACGGACGAAACGGACCTCCTACGGTCAAAACGGGGGTCCTGTTGATCGGGAGGGGTGTGGCTACCGCAAAACGGATGAAACGGACCTCCTACGGTTGAAACGGGGGTCCTGTTCATCGGAAGGGGTGTGGCGTACCGCAAAACGGGACTCCACGAGATACTGTTCATCTCCACCGTCGACTTCCTCCAGCCTCCACTGGCTCCTGTTCATCCAGCCTCCACCGCGCGCTACTCCACCGGCTACTGTTCAACCACCCCTCCACGGGCACCCCTCCACCGTCTACTGTTCATCCAGCCCTCCACACCACGGGGTCCTGTTCAACCACCCCTCCACGGGCACCCCTCCACCGTCTACTGTTCATCCAGCCCTCCACACCACGGGGTCCTGTTCATCCTGAGGCAACGCCACCGCTCACTGTTCATCAACCCCCCCCCCTCCGGCAACTCTCACTGTTCATCCCAGAGGCAGTATCGATCGGCTTCAGTTAGCAGCAGTAGCGAAGGAATCGCTCGATCGGGTTCAGTTAACAGCCATCGATCGATCGCTCGGGTTCAGTAACGCGTAGCCTGCAGTGCAATCGCTCGGGTTCAGTTAGAGCCCAACGCCTCGCTCGGGTTCAGTTAGAGCCAACGCCTCGCACACACGCGCGTACGTGTACGAGAGAAACGCGCATCGCTCGGCCCCCGACCTCCCACCGTAACCGGGAACTCCCCGAAATTTTCCTCGCCCTCACTTCTACCACGGTTTTTCCGTCATGGACGGCCCAAAGAATGTCATGCAGCTGCGTCTCCGGCCCGCCTAGGATGAAAAGCCCATTTTCTATCATGATTTTTTGTCATAGAAGTAGGAGCCCACCACATCTATGATGATACCGGGTTTTGTCACAATTATCGTCATAGAAGTGTCATATGTATGACAGAAAAAATTTCGTTCGGCCCAAAATGTCACGGATGTGTCTTGTAGTGCAAGCAGTAAAATACTAAATCTGTATGGCATGAAGGAACTGGGCATCGGAGCAACCAGGTGCTCCGGAGTCCGGGTCCCTGAATTTTTTCCGCTGCATCGGCTCGCCAGTGCAGGGCACCGGTGCGAGATGTAGCAACAGTTGTCTTTACACCAGTTTTGGCATACATAGTGAACGGCCTTAGTGTTATTAGTTCTATGTTACTAAATTTGTGCATGTACACACCTGTTAGTATCAATTTGCTGTCATCCAAACACTGTCGCTATGCTATTGCAGTTATATTTACCTTCCTCATAAAATATTCAATTTGTTATTTATTGTACATGAGTAAGAACTTGTAGCATTGTTGTAGTTAATTATAGCTTCTCATGTTCCATAATTTGGTTGTTGTCTCAGTAGCAATTAATTCATTTGCACATTGATCTTTTTGAGAAGATATGTCATAATTAACATGTTTCTTCAGTTTTCAAAATAAGCATTTGTGATTTTCTATGTTGCTATAAACCCATTTCCCCTACAATTGTTACTGATCTAGTTTTAAATATTATAGGATGAATGGAAGTGTTCTTACTTGGAGTGGGTTGATCAATAGTGGCCACAATCTTTGAAGATGTGCCTAGCGAAGCTCTGGAGCATGTATGAGGAAGAGAACAGACGTAGGCTTAGAGAAAGTATTGTCAATGCTGAAGAATATTTGAAGATGCGGGATAAAAAGAGGAAGGTGGACAATGAGCTCAGATTTTTTAAGTCAGACTTTGCTAAGATGGTGTTAGTGAAGGAGGAGGCACTTTCCCAGTTAGCCAGTGCAAAACAGGTTATTACTGAACTGAAAGCAGAGGTGGATAAGACGAGGCTGGATGATCTCGATTAGGGAAATGAATATATTGTTCTAATATTGTTCTTATGAAGTTGAACTAGCTATATGTTGTACTGTGTTGTTTTCATGTAGCTATCATACTGTGATGTTAAAATACATTTATGTGCCTAATATGAAATTGGCAAACAGTTGTTCGATATGAAATGTGAATTTGCGTAATACTGAAATTATTAATTTTAAACTAATAAACCTACTAAATGTGTGATGGAACTTTGCAAACGGTTCTAGCAGTAAAAGCGCTTGTGATGGATAGCCCAATGCCACATAGTTTTCTTCATAAAATCGTGTGTGATGTAGTTGATAAAAGCAAACAGTTAACCAAGGCAGAGCTTGTGTGATAGTTACACCTTTCACACACGAGCCTACACATAAAACTGTGTGGGATATATATACGAACGAAAACATTTTCCCTGGATTGACTGTGTGGGATGTACATAAGAACGGAAACGTATTCCTTGGATTGACTGTGTGATATACATACGAACTGTCGTGGAATTAACACGTCAGATGTCCTAGGTGTAAGGACTTAGTCGTGAGGCCAACGCATCTTTGTAGTAGCTTGAGAGGGGTTGATTGGGATGAGAGACGTAGGGCGGATCAACGCACAAGACATGGGGTTAGACAGCTTCGGGCCCCGGGAAACATCATCCGGTAATAGCCCTACGTGCTGTTTGAGGCTAGGTCTCATTATGATCACGGGAGAGTCGTCGGGAACCGGCTCTCGGTGTCTAGCCCTAGAGATTGTTTCTTGTTTTCTCTTGGGGTGCCCCGCCCCTCCTTATATAAGCTGAAGGGGCGGGTTACATGTAGAGTCCAACTCGGACTTAAGATTTAACCTTATTTTGATGTCTCACCATGGGCTTCTTAACGTCTTGGGCTTCTTACAATCTGGCTTACGATTTGACTTACCATCTGGCTTACCATCTGGCTTACCGTCTGGCTTACGATCTGACTTACCATCTGGCTTACCATCTGGCTTACCGTCTGGCTTACCACCTGGCTTAACATGTGCCGGGTTACATGACTGTGTCTGCCGGGTTACATGACTGTGTCTGCCGGGTTACAATGCTCAATTGTTCCCGCGAGCTTAACCTACTTAACTGTTCCTGCCGGCTTATAGTCTGCTGGGTCATCAATGAAACACCCAATCCCAGCCGAGTTATATCTCCAGTCGGGTCATACTGCGGGGTATATCCCCGACATTAGCCCCCAGTTTAATTTGGATTCATCCATGTTAAACTGATCCTGTAAAACAACACAAGAACAATTTTAACAGGTTACGCTCCGGGCTAAAACATCTTTGTAAGCCAGCACCTGATCATCCTTAACTCCTTGTTATTTCCTTCTTCAAAAATCCGGGTCAAATAAGCCAACTTCATAATCAATTTGCTGACCCGGCTTAAATCCTGATCTTGAAATGCTCATGTGACCTTCAACCGGCTTAAAGATGAAAAAACTTGCCCGGTTTATAAATAGATGATGCCAAGTCATGATTCTCTCCCTCCTATCCATATTACCTGAAGCCCCCAAGTGCCGGGTTGTCATGCTTGCAGCAGCCTGGGACTTGAAATTGCCTTATGCTTATAAAAACTTCAACCAATGTAGCCCCCAAGGGCCGGCTCATTATGTAATAATGAGCAGGGACTTTGTATATACCTCATTGAGAATAACATTATATGATATAACCTCCATCGTAGGGCTTGAATTGTTGACAGGAGCAATTGGTAGCCCCCAAGGGCCGGCTCATTCAGAATGTGATGAATCGGGTCTTTCAATAAAATGAACAAAAAAAATGACTTTGCATTAGCCCCCAAGTGCCATGGTGCATGCTGGCAGTGACATGGGACTTGCATATTTGATGTGATCTCAATGTAAATAATGTAGCCCCCAAGTGCCGGGTTGTAAGCCTGCAGCGACTCGGGACTATTCCTTTCATTGTAGAATAAATCATACCCATTGAGAAAATAATAGCCATTGCGCCAAAGCGACTTTGAAAACCTCAACCATAACATTAGTTACTGATAACCATAATAAAAATCCAGCCATGCTGGCTATTTAAACATTTGAATAACCCGGTTTGAAACCTCAATCATTCAATATCATAGTGAAAATCCAGCCAAGTTTGGCTATTTAAAGATTCAAATACCTTATCTGTTGACAAGTAAATCCGGAGTTTAAATACCCGGCGACTCTTGGCCGATGACGATTTATTACGCCTCCATTGTAAGCCGGAAATTTTATAACCCGGCGGCTTATAGCCTTCAAGAATTGACAACCCTTTTGAGACACCAATTTCAATCTTTGATGATGGGCTTGAACTTAATCATTTATGTAAGTCATAGCCCTGTAAATCCTGCACAGAGTTTAAACAACATATGCCCTGGCGACTTAACGTTAAAAACCAGAGTGGGTAATCACCCAAATATAGTCTTATCCTGCACACAAGTAGATCACAAGATCCCTTGGCAGTTTACCGCAAGTCGGGTCATAATATCTCACATATAACCACTGTGATATTGATTTTGTACTGCCGGTTTACATGACTTGCGCAGTAAGGGTGATAACCCAATCCTTTTAGAAGCCAATGCTTCCACATAGATGATGACTGTTATAAGCTGGCGATTTACCATTGAAAATCAAACCGGGTTAAATAACAACCACTCATATACACTTTAGATATGAAAAAGAGCTTCAAATAAAATCCAAAAATTGTTTGCAAAAAGAGACTTCAAAATTTTTTGAGGCTTCTGATTCGAATACGATCAGAAAACCGTCCCAAAGGGGTTAAGCTAAGATTCGAATACGATCATATAGCCCCCAGTGGCTTTGGCGTTGCCGATTAAGAGGGTACCGACAGCTATGTTCTCTTTGGTTCGAATACGACCTATGTTTGAACAGGAAGCCCCCAAATGACCTTGAGAGTTGTTTAACGACGCTGATTCGAATACGATCCACGTCGGTTCCCAAAGGGGGTTGATCTATGGTTCAAATATGACCAAGAAACTCCCCAATGAGCTCGGCAGTATGCCGATCAAAAGGGTACCGACAGCTATGTTCTCTTTGGTTCGAATACGACCTATGTTTGAACAGGAAGCCCCCTAGTGATCATGAGAATATTTAACGACTCTGATTGGAATACGATCAGGGTCACACCAAAAAGGGTTAAGCTAAATTCGAATACGATCAGCTCCCAATGGTCATTAAAGCAGGGTACCTATATTTGAGTTGTGCTTTGTAATAGACTCTCTTTGGTCCCTTTAATTTTTCCTGAGAACTCGAACTTTGCAAGAGACAACCTCTTTTTGAACCGGAAATTTGTAAACCGGATATTGAGAGCTTCAAAGCTTTATAAGATATAAATTTACCTTGAGCCGGATGTTTGAACCGGATATGAAAGCTTCAAAACCTTGCGGGAGAGAGATATCTCTTGAACCGGATTTTAAACCGGAATCATTATTTTGAACCGGCAATTTTCATCAATATGGTAGCAGCCTCCGGAACCGGGTTATCATTCCCTCCAACGACCCGGGGTTCCCGAGTCATGCCATTGTAGCCCCCGAGTCTTAAGACGGCTCAAGGAGTTGGCTTAAGATTCTCCGTAGTTAACCGTGATATAGACCGGTTTGAGTCCTGCATGGGAGAACTTGCAAGCCAAAGTAATTGCTCTTTTAAAGAAAATAATATGCAATATAAAATATACTGGATGGATTTCACCTGATATGCCAGGCTAGTGATTTATCCACCGCGGAGTTGTAAGCCAGCGTGGACGCTGGTGCATGACGATGCTAACATACACTCCATATGCACAGTATGGCACCACCTTTATAATGAATCTTTGTCCTGATTTGTTCAGATGACGGATGATCCGTGTCTGTGAATGACTTCTGATAACTTCAATGGTGTTCTAGTCACTCTCTTCGTTAGAGGCAAGGCGGCATTGACGGTACCGTAGCGAAGGTGGAGGCTTTAAAGCGCTGGAACCGGGCGGCTTAAAACGGATCCTCCGGGTCATGTCGACTTTGCCTTTGTTTACATCCCATAGATAATTGAAACTGTATGTGCAACGCCCTTGTGATTGAAGTGGCACCTAGGCCGCGCGTGCACGCATTGTTTCCTGGCGACGTCGAGCCCTCGGTCTCCTAACCGATAAATCTTGTTGTCAGGACATTTGCTATATTATCTCCAAACACTAGCACCCAGAGCGGCTGGTTTTTGTCTTCACTGAAGCCAAATAAATAATTAATCTTGTACCCGCTTTGGCTATTGATGCGAGAGCCAATACAGTCCTTGGTGATGTGAGTACATGCTTTCCTTTGCTGATCTCCTAGCCTCCGCATCTTTTTTGAAACCCACTTGAGACCAGCATTCGAGCAACTCACCCGTGCTTTGCATGTAGCACTAGTAAATATACGTCGCTGTCCAGGAACTTGTTGCAAACACAGCGGCCTTGTTTTTCTTAACAAACAAGTACGCGGCGGCTGACAGAGCGAGGCCTGCTTGGCGCGGCCAGCAGTGACGATCTTGTAGAAGAAGCAAGGCGTCTTTGAGGTGGAGACGGCGCCGCGAGACCCGGGCGACGGCGACTTGAGGCGCGAGCGACGGAAACGGAGACCACAACCGCAGCCCGGCCAGAACAAAAAAACCCTTGACGATTGGGCGACGGGCAGTGGTAAAAATGCATCGATGGATCAGCTCCAAGGCGGGGCCGTTCTCCCGCAGCAGAGCACCTCGATGAACGAGGCCCTGGTCAAGCTCGAAAGAGCCCGGGCACGCAGGCGCGGCGCCGGGTAGCAGGTCGGAGGGAGGCCAGGCGGCTCTCGGCGCGGGGCGGCTCTGGCGGCTGCTCACAAAGAAGCCCGGAAGCGCGGAGCGGTTCGCCAGCAGCGGTTCAATGCCGATCGGTACATAGGTGCAAGTGGGTCGGCGACAGCCGGTCCGGCGCAGGCGACTCAATACGCAGCAGTAGGGACAGCGGCTCAGAGGTAGTTGGTGGCCCAAGGCGCATTGTAACCCGCCGCGAAAGAGGCGCGAGGGTGGCTCGATGAAGCTGTAGTGGCTCCGCGCGTCGCGGCGGAGGTGGTCCGTGGCGACTTAGCTCAATTGGTGAGGGCGGCTCACGGCGGCACAAAGCCACGGCGGCTGAGGCGGAGGAGTGGCAAAGACAACAGCAACAAGAGACGGGCGTAGCGGCATTCGAACGGCGGCTCTGGGCAAGCGGCGCCTTGCCCTTGCTGCGTTTAAGGCGGAGCTTGGAGAGGCAGATGGACGGCTCAAACACAGTCGGAGGAAGCCGGCGAAGCGGCGCGCGAGATTGACTTGGTGGTTCCATGGCAGCCAATAAATTGTGGGAGGGGTGAGGTGAGGCAGAACCAGGCGGGTCTCGGTGCAGACGAGGCCATCACGTGGAAACTATAACTCGGACGGCCGCAGGGGCGGCGGCGAGGCCGGGTCGATTTGATCCGGTGGCGGTGCAACACCGGGACGGCGGCTCCACGGAGGGGGAGGCGACTCAGGCGCGGAGACCCGGCAGGGCGCAGCGGTGAGGCGGAGGCGATTCAGGACCGGCCGGCTCAGGGCGCTGGAGGTCGAGCGCGGGGGCGACTCGTGGTAACCGACGAAGTGGCAAGGCCGCGCACAAGGCGGAGGCGCGAGGCCAGCCGCGGCCAGAGACAGCTGCGCGACCGGGCGGCTCACCGGCGGAACGGCTCAGGCAGAGGTGCGGCGCGGCGAGCTGCAGAGGGTCCCGGCGACTCGCGGCGGCTCTCTTGCGGGTCAAGGCGACCCCAGCAGAGGCAAAGCCGGCGGCGCAGCAACGGCCCGGCGGGTTGGATGCGCGAACCGGCGACGGCGGGGGCGCAGTGGGTCAACGAGGCGGGTCAAGGAGGAGTTCGAGCCCGTGGATCACCCGGGTCCGGGTCGCTGACTGCTTTCCCCTTTTTTTTTAATCCAAGACAAAAACCAATCGAGATTTAACTCTGGAGATCCTGTGGCTGGCCCGGTTTCCGGGTCGTGGCAGGTTTGACCGCCCACGTCCGGGTCTTCCTTCAGGCTTCCATGCTGGATTTGCTCGTTTGGTGACAGTAGATGATCCTGCTGAGAAACATGGCGGCTTATGCCAAATTTTCGGGGGCTTCTCTGATGATTTTGTTAACAGAGATGATGGTTACTGCCCATAAAATTTCTGATCTCAATCCAATGAACTCGAAGTTGATGCAGATCCCTCCAAAAAATTGGTCTTTTCTTTATCCAGACGCGAACTTCTCAATCCCTAGATGAAATCCCTTCAAGGACTCAACACCACCGTGCGCGAGCCCCACGGTGGGCGCCAACTGTCGTGGAATTAACACATCAGATGTCCTAGGTGTAAGGACTTAGTCGTGAGGCCAACGCATCTTTGTAGTAGCTTGAGAGGGGTTGATTGGGATGAGAGACGTAGGGCGGATCAACGCACAAGAGATGGGGTTAGACAGCTTCGGGCCCCGGGAAACATCATCCGGTAATAGCCCTACGTGCTGTTTGAGGCTAGGTCTCATTATGATCACGGAAGAGTCGTCGGGAACCGGCTCTCGGTGTCTAGCCCTAGAGATTGTTTCTTGTTTTCTCTTGGGGTGCCCCGCCCCTCCTTATATAAGCTGAAGGGGCGGGTTCCATGTAGAGTCCAACTCGGACTTAAGATTTAACCTTATTTTGATGTCTCACCATGGGCTTCTTAACGTCTTGGGCTTCTTACAATCTGGCTTACGATCTGGCTTACCATCTGGCTTACCATCTGGCTTACCGTCTGGCTTACGATCTGACTTACCATCTGGCTTACCGTCTGGCTTACCGTCTGGCTTACCGTCTGGCTTACCACCTGGCTTAACATGTGCCGGGTTACATGACTGTGTCTGCCGGGTTACATGACTGTGTCTGCCGGGTTACAATGCTCAACTGTTCCCGCGAGCTTAACCTACTTAACTGTTCCTGTCGGCTTATAGTCTGTCGGGTCATCAATGAAACACCCAATCCCAGCCGGGTTATATCTCCAGCCGGGTCATACTGCGGGGTATATCCCCGACACGAACAGAAACGTTTTCCCTGGATTTACTGTGTGGGATGTACATAAGAACGAAAACGTATTCCTTGGATTGACTGTGTTGATATACATACGAACGGAAATGTTTTTCTGGGATTCACCGTGTGGGATGTACATACGAGCGGGAATGATTGGGTTTCGATGCCTCGCCCGATCGCACACGAGCTCATTTTGCCCCAGCCTGTGTCCCAGGAGGGCCTATCCCCGACGATTTCTGGGTCGTGTGGGAAGGACCCCTATCGCCCACACTCACTTGGCACGGTTCCAAATGCCATCGCGGAAAGGGGTTAAAAACTGTTTATATAACACCGACGCGTACCAGTGTTGGAATACATCCTACACAAAATCCTTGCCTTTGGTGTGATAATCTTGGTTCCACATATCTTTCTGCTAATCCTATTTTCCATGCAAGAACCAAGCATATTGAAATTGATTATCACTTTGTTAGAGAAAGGGTTGCTTATAAACAGTTGGAGATGCGATTTGTTCCCTCAAAGGATCAAGTTGCAGATGGATTGCCTTGCCCACAAGACAGTTTGAAGAATTCAAGCGTAATTTAAACTTGAGAAGTTCAGATTAAGGGAGGGTGTCAAACATGTGTTGTTACAGAGAATTGTGGGCGCCTTTGTATAGCTTGCGCCACACATATACGAGGATAGAGATAGGTTTTTCTTATATGTTTAAACTGCCTTATCTCTTCTTCTCTATCTCCTCCTGTAACTCCTTTCGGTTGGCAATCTCCACCGAACCTGTAACCCTCTTGATCTCCTATGATCTTCCTATCAATATATACACGCGGGCTCTCATGTATGAGGGTTGAGACGCTTTCATAATTTCTACATTATGAAACTACATTTAAAAACTATTCTAGTGACATTAATTTGGTGCCATAAATGCTGCTATTTTTTTTATAAAGTTGGCCAAAGTTTTAAAACTTTAATTTAGGCTGGTCATAGTGGGAGTGACATAGCAAATAACATAACATATCCAGAAAGAATTTTGCTTATGTGGCATGTACTTTAATGAGAAGAGTGGTGTTTGGAGTAACATAATATGTTACTGTAACATAGCGCATCCCAAGGCAAAATGAGTCTACATCTTAATAAATGATGGCTTGTATGATACCACGCATATGTTACTCCCCACTATGAAGGTAGTAACATAGAGTAGTAACATATGTATGTTAGGCAGGTCATAGTGGAGAGTAAGTTAGACTAGTAACATATGCACATTTTACTAGTCTATATTACTACCTTCATAATGGGTGGTGTCATATGTGTGGTAACATAGATGTGTTGATTTATTACTTTATAGACTCATTTTGCATTGGGAAGCGCTATGTGATGGTGACATATTATGTTACTCTATTTGTCTTTCTCCTCATTAACTACTTACCACCTCATCATTTTTACTTATGTGGCATCTATGTTACTATTTATATTACTTTCACTAGCTATGACCGGTCTTACTAGTCTAAGTTACTTCCCACTATAACTAGCTTTATTAGCAGAAAAGATAGATGTACACTTATTCGGGGACCGAGGCACTAAGATAGAAGACCAAACCCACCCCATGAGTAGCTTCCAACACCAAACTAGTAGCACTGGACAAACCTCTGTAACGGACACACTTTTCACTGCCATCACGGTTCCCATAACAATCAGGACATGTACCAGAATGACGATGCCCATAGTCGTTGCTTATGCTTCCAATACCAAACTTGTAGTATCGGTCTAGGGCGTGACTGAATTTACAATTTCGGACAGTCACTTTTTTCCGTCCACATCAGCAGCACAGGCATTTGGCTCGACCAGCTACTGGGCTGTGGCAGATGCTTTTGTTACGTTGCTTCATCCCACCGAGCGCGTGCGTGCGTGTTGCATGTTGTGTGCAGGGAATGCATGCTAGCTAGCTTGCTTGCTTGGAGTAGATTAAAGCACAGCCACACCATGTTCCAGTAGATTTAGACAATAAAACTACTTTACGTTAGTGAATACCCCCTCTATACCGAATAATGTCAGCATGGCACTATGACCCTGTTGTTGTTTTCTCAATTTCAAAGAAACGAACTTATACAACTCAAAATTTCACGCATACAATGTAGTATATCATACGAATTTGCATAAAAAATCATGTTTGTATGCGAGAGATACAAATGAAAAAAATGAGAAAATTTGCACACAATTTACACAAAATTTGCACATGTTCATAATATGTAAAATAAGCAATGCGACATAAAACACAAGCAAAATGTTCTTAGAATATCATGATTTTTTTTGTTGCCATCATTTTAATTATTGTGGGTTGTTAACCTGATAACCAAAAGAAGAAAAAGACCTAGTCGCCTAAATTTCAGATAGTTGTCACGGTGCCACCTTAAAGAATAAATGAATAAAGATCAACAAAAAAATATGAAGTTTTCTAAGAAAAAATAAAACAAATAATGGTAAAATTTGCACATGATTTACAAAAAAAATGCACATGTTAATAAAATGCAAAATAAGCAATACGGCATAAAACACAAGCAAAATATTTTCAAAATATTCTTAGAATATCACAATTTTCTTAATTAGCATCATTTTAATTATTGTGAGTTGTTAACCGGATAACCAAAAGAAGAAAAAGACCAGGTCGCCTAAATGTCGGACAGTTGTCATGGTGCCACCTTAAATAATAAATGAAAGAATGAACGAATTAGCGGAACTTGTATTACCCTTTCAGAAGAAATGAAATGAAATCAAAACTAAAACAAAATCAAAATAATAAAGTTTTCTAAGAAAGAATGAATAAGTGGGACTGGTATAACCCTTTCAAGAGAAAGATAATGAAAAAGACTATAAAAATCAAAAGAATAAATTTTTCTAAGAAACAATAAATTAGTTGCATTGGTACTACCCTTCCAAAAGAAAACAAAAATGAAAAATATTAAAATAATTCTGTTTTGTATGGAAGACAAAATTGGTGGTATTTGTATTACCCAGGAGTTGCACACAATTTACACATGAATTGTGCTTTGTTATAATATGCAAGAATAACATATAATAATGAAATATTTGCAATAAAAGAAATTTCCTAAGAAATAATGAAATAGTGGCACCTGAGTTACAAATAAATAAGAAATAAATTAAACAAAAACTAAATGAAAAGTAAAATAATGAAGTTTTTCTACGAAAGAATGAATTAGAGGCCTTGGTATTATCATTTAAGAAGAAATAAAATAAAATATAAAATAAATCAAAACTAAAATATTGAAGTTTTCTTAGAAAGAATGAATTAGTGACATTGGTATTAGCATTTAAAAAGAAAGAAAACAAAAAAATTAAAAAATGAGAAATTTGCACACAATTTACACAGAAATTACATTTTTTATAATATGCAAGAAAAGTAAATAACAGTATAATTCTCACTAGAAAGAAAGCCTAAGAAGGAGACATTGATATTATCCTTTAAGAAGAAAGAAAACAAAAAAAATAAAAAAATGATAAATTTGCGCACGATTTACATAGAAATTGCACTTTGTTATAATATGCAAGAATAAGTATATAATAGTAGAACTCTCGCAAAAAAGAAAGTTTCATAAGAAGGAATGAATTTGTTACATTGGTATTACCATTAAAAAAACAGAAAATGAAACAAACACTAAATCAGAAACAAAATAATGAAATTTTGTAAGAAAAATGGATTAGTGGTTTGGTATTACCCTTCAAAAGAAAATATGAAATAACTACTAAAAACAAAATAATGAAGTTTTTTAAGTAAGAATGAATTAGTTTTGATATTACCCTTTAAGAAGAAAGAAATTATAAATAATCAAACAATAATAGAATTTACACACAATATATACAAAAAAATTGCTTTCAATAATACACAAGAATATGCATATGGTAGTGGAATTTTCACAAAAAATACAATTATAATGAAACCATGCTATTTTAATAGTATGTAAAGAATAAGCACATAATAGTGCATTTTTCACAGAATTACAATTTACACGTATCATAAATTACTTACGTGTGTACATTTTGTATTCACCCAACATTGAAAATATACCCATAAAAAACGACAAAAATTTAGAAGAAAAAACGCACACAAACAGCCTAATAAGAAAACACATAACAGGCTTCAACCCAACAAGAAATCGACTGACCCAAAATAGGGGTCAATCAAAAATATCCAGCGCAATACAGGACAGCATACACAACAGGAAAAAACAACTAGCACGCATCTTGGAGCAGCAATCAACGGCTAAAAAATCAACTGACCCAAAATCTAAAACTCAGTCAGCTGACATGTAACTAAAGTGATCGGTCTATCAGTACAAGAAGCTACCAAGCCTGACAGATGCGGCTGAGGGCAGCGCAGGGTCAAGCCATGGCAGAGGACGATAGTCTGTGCTTCCGCCCCAACTCCACGAAAACCCCAGTGAGGTCCGCGTTGTCGCACAGCCGCTGCAGCCTCTCCATGGGGTCTTCTTCTTCTTCTTCTTCATCGTCGTCGTCGTGGTGGCATAGGTCGTCGATGTCCGTGCCTTGGGCCGCCGCGGCGCATGGCTTGTGGAACTGTATGCTCGGGGCGCAGTTGATCGCCGAGAGGTGCTCCAGGGCTTTCACCCTAATGGCGGCCGCGTCCTTATTCTCCCCGCTGCTGCGGCTGCTGGGCGCCTCCGTGCGACACTGGAGCGTGTAACCCTGGCCCCTGTAGTAGTGATCGTACGGATGGTGTGGTATCTCGTCGGCGATCTCGTCTTCCTTGCCCACGGCCACCGCCGTCTGTATGGATAGAGTAAATTGCAGAAAACCACCACTTTGAGGGCTAGGTTTTCAGAAACACTAGGTTACAGCGTCATCACCTGGTTGGAGTCCGCGAAGGCCTTCTCCACGCCGTCCCCGTCAGCACCCGCCGGAAGCGGCCGAGCAGCTGTTTGATGGCGAGCACGATGTCGTTGACGTAGCAGAAGCCGTTGGCGTGGCCCCGGCACGCGTGGTGCATGCCGCCGGACCAGTTGATGGCGACGTCGTGGTCGCCCCCGCAGAGCGCGCGCGCCGCGGCCAGCGACCCGCCGGCGTAGCTCAGGCAGTACCCCATGAGGCCTTCGATGACGGGGTTGTCGTTCGTGCAGGCGCCGTCCCAGCGGCGCACGGGGTCGATACCGTGCTCCTCGGCCGTCCGCCGGAGGCCGCCGTCGCTGATGTACGCGGCGGGGGTGAGCCTGCCGAGGAGGTCGACGTATTTCTGGTCGTGGAACGCGAGGAGCTCCTCTGGGCTGGCCGGCCTGGTGCGGAGGCGAGTCATGTCTTTGAGGAGGCCGTAGGAGGCGACGAGGGAGTGGGTCACCGCGACGCGGCGGGGCACCATGGAGTGTCCCTCGCCGTAGTCGACGTTGGAGATGCCCGGGTCGTAGTAGTAGCACACGCGCCGCTTCCTGCCGTCGGCGCACGACGGCGACGGCAGCGAGTTGGCGCCCATATCCATGGCTGGTTCTTGAATCTTGATTCGAGAGAGAGATCACGCGACGAACGAAATGCGTGGCGTGGAGAAAGACGCAGCACGCGCGTACGCGTATATGTGGAGCGAGAGCTAGCTGCACATTGTAGTTTGAGCTGGTGTCGGTCGCGGTCTCGAAGACGAGTCGGAGCCTGTTAAACTTCCAAGCAACGGAACAACTTTTTTTTCTCTGGCGTACACTTCCGCGTTGTTCTCTCGAATAGACACACCTCAATGTCCGAACTGCGATCGAGGAGAGGAGGCTGTGAAGCGCACGGCCCCGTCCACTGTAAAAGGTCAAAAGAGATCATGCCATACATAACATGTACGTGAAGCAGTTCTTGATCATCTTCTTCTGAATATTCCGGAACAGGAGGTTTCCATTCTTCTTGGCCTCAGACATTTCCATGAGACCGTCGCAATCTTGGTCTTGGTATATTTGGTGGGAGAGAAGAAAACTTACTCATGGCGAACACTAAAAGAGTTGTGTATTCAGTCGGAGTAATGCTAGATTCACGGGCTAGGTCTAACAGAGTTTACGGATTGATATTAGTTGGACCTTTCTGATTGGATTAGGGAGTGTGGAGGGGCCCACTCCCCTGAAAAATCGAGGGGGGGGGGGGGGGGGTTAATTTAGTGTGAAGGGATCCCGTCAAAATTCGTTGTCTTCTGTGGATGTATTATTATCGATTCAGTCGTGCTCTAACGACAATAGATTAAATGTCTCTACCTCCTCTTTCTGCCCCTTATATTATTTCTAAAGTCAGAAGTTCCAAACTATGTTTGTGCCAGGTAAAGCTAAATGTCAATTATGCCTTTGATGCAGACCAATCACATGCATCGGTCAGAGCTGTGATACATGCCAACAATGGAGAGATGGTCGTCGTGGGAAACAAGCAAATATAAATTAGAATGGTACCCACAAATAGAAATTAGAATGGTGCCCAGACGTTATATCGGCTCAAGCCATTGGTCTTCTATTTGTCCTCTCTTTAGCATAGTCCTGACAATGATGAGGTGATTTCAACGATGCAAAAAGGAAGTCGATCGCCTAGGCGCGACGTCTGCTATCTTTGATGATTGTTACCACTTGAGATGTGAATTTGTGCAAGCAACATACAAACATG
This sequence comes from Triticum aestivum, assembly GCF_018294505.1. Taxonomy (NCBI): domain Eukaryota; kingdom Viridiplantae; phylum Streptophyta; class Magnoliopsida; order Poales; family Poaceae; genus Triticum; species Triticum aestivum. The sequence continues at coordinate 77,023,880 of NC_057805.1, forward strand.
GCCATAGGCCTTCGCTCATGAACTTGCTGGAATGGCTAGATTTTCTGTTACTTGTGATTGGATAGAAGAACCTCCTAGTGGGTTGATTTCTCTACTAAGTTATCTCACCTAAATCGTCATCAAAGCTTAATAAAAGAGTTCATGCTTTCAAAAAGAACAGCCAAGAACTTTTACTCGTACGAGCAGCTTGCGAGCACTAGCAAGTGTCGCTCCGGATTCGCTGCCTTTGCGTGGCTAAGGTAGCCACGCTACAGTGCCGCTACCTTTGCCCAACCTGAGCCGCCAGATTTTTGTTCAACGCACCAGATGACGCTACAGTACGATGCTACAGTTCAGCGTCTACAGGAGCAAAACAGTACACTGCTACATCTGTGAACAGTCTCTCGTACAGTGAATCGATCTGGACCATTATTTTTGGATCGGACGTTTCACAGTGGCTAAGTCAGGCTACTGTAGCTGAGACTTAGCCACTGCAAGTCAGCCAAGCCGGGCCGTGCAAGTGTACACCAAACAAGCATGAATTGCCGAGCAGTTTGGGTTCATGTCGCCGTCCGGAATCTTTGCTCCCTGGCCGCCGCCGCGAACAGAGGCCCCACCGAGTCGCCGCCGCTCGCCTGCACCTTACCCAGTCCCAAGTCGAAAGAGCGCACGGTCGACCAAGTTGTTCTATTGCTGCGAATCAACCTGTGGTTGAGATGGTTAGGTGGACAGTGATATTCCCAACCCACCAGGGTTCAAATCCTGGTGCTCGCATTATTTCTGGATTTATTTCAGGATTTCCGGCGATGCGCTTTCAGTGGGAGGAGACGTTCCCATCGACGACGAGGCGCCTATGGTGGCTTCGTAAATCTCAAGATGATATGCCGGCTCAGTCTCTCGAAGGTGCTCATAGGGGTAGGGTGTACGTGTGTGCGTTCATAGGGATGAGTGTATGCGCGTATATATGAGCGCTTGTGTCTGTACTAATGCTCAAAAAAGTTGTTCCGTTGCTCTCAAAAGTTTGTACAGGTTCCGACTCGAGCCGGACTTTTTTTTTCCTATAGATTTAGGGAAAAGCTTGTGTTCAACCGACGGATCGGTGTGTTCCATCCACCTCCTACGCGGGCCACATGTCCTCTAAGCCCCACGCCTACCTTCTTATCTCCAGAAAGATCCACACCATCACACCTTATCTTCTCGTTGTACTGGTTCTTCTCCATCGCTGGATCTCGAGTGCCTGCCATGCTCGCGCTGCCGCCCACCGGTGAGAAGCCACGCCCCGCCTCCTCTTCTTCTTCATCTCTTCCTCTCTCCTCCCTCTCCCTCTTCTCTAAACTTACAGCCCCTCCACCCCTCTCCAGATCGCGTGGTCGTGGGTTACTGTGCTCAAGCCGACCGGCGAGCACTTATTTCCGCCCCCTTGACCCCCGCTCCAGCGCTTCCCACGTGTCGAGCCCGAGGTCTGGCGCCACAGCAGTTACTCCTGCAGCACGAAGGCATTTGCAAGCTCCTATTTCTGCAACAGTGGCGTTGTTGCAAATCTTAGCGTGATTGACTACTATGCCGACACTGCTTTTGTAAAAACAATTATGCAACAAGACCTCTGTTGCAAAAAAAAAACTGCAACAGAACGCTATTGTAAAAGAATTGAAACAAGGCCTTTGTTGCCAAAAAACTGTATTAACAAAACTTCTGTTGCAAAAATAATTAATTTGCAACAAGACTTCTGTTGAAAAAAAACATGTAACAAAACTCTGTTGCAAAAAAAAGTCTACAACTTGACATATGTTTGCAAAAAATTCTGCAACATAACCCGTGTTGCAGCAATTTTTCTGCAACTTGACCTAGGTTGTAATGGTAAATAGTGAAGCCCGGCTGCTCAATCCAACAGATCTGACGGCTGGCGCGGTGACGGATCTTTTAAAAATTAGATTTATATTTTTTTTAGAGAAACTAGATTTATACACGTGGAAGGCGCTGGAGGTGGTCACGCCTTCACGCACCCTAGATTTCCCCAACATCGGGACCGGTCTCGATAAACAAGCGGCACGCCCGCCCCATCCCTCCTCATACACAACGCACGCCGCCGACTCCCATCCCACCCATGGCCCTCTAGAAAGCAAGAAAAGTGGTAGCATCCAAGAACCCAACATCCGCCGCCGACGTCGGAGGCAGCGGCTCCACGGTCGCGGCGGAGATGCCCGGTCCGCTCGGGCGCGGCGGCGCGCACAACCTCAACCCGCCGCGGCTGCCTCCCGGCGTCTACTTCAGCCCGATGCGGGAGGAGAGCGTGGCGCTCCTCGACCGCTGGATCGCCGGCGGCAAGGAGGTGCCCGCCGACGCGCGGGGGTTCGTCTCCCGCGCCGATATCTACGGCGAGAGCCCCGACGCGCTGCGGCGGCGGCACCCGCCGGCGAGCGCCCGCGCGGGCCAGCACACCTGGTGGTTCCTCTGCGAGACCAGGTTCCAGTGCCCCGGCTCGGCGGCCAAGCGCGCCGGCCGCAAAGTCGACACCGGCGGGCACTGGCGGGCGGAGCGGAGCGAGGCCGAGGGGGGCGGGGTCGAGAGCCACTTCGTCTTCTTCCTCGGCCCGTCCAGGAAGGACAAGACGCCGTGGCTGGTGCAGGAATTCACCAGCGCCAACGACGACGGCGCCGGCAAGAAGGGCGTGCCCGCGCTCTACGTCTCCCCGCGCGCCACCGACGACGAGCTGAGGGGGATCTTCGGGGAGGACGGCGTCACGGTGGGGCCCGACGGGAACAAGAAGCCTGTCCGGGCCGCCGTCGTGGCACTGCTGCCGGCTGGGAGCGTCCGTGGTCTCGGGCAAGAGCGCGTTGAGGCGTCGCAGGCGCCGCCTCCACCGCAGCCGGCGTGTCTTCTTCATCACGACGGCCAGCAGGAGCAGAACTCCACAGGGGGCGCGTCGGCGGCGGGCGTTCTTGGTCAGTACCAGCAGCGGCGGCGGCATGGGCGCTGCTTCATGGGGGCCGCATCGCCGGCGGCCGTTCTTGGTCAGTGCCAGCAGCAGCCGGCGAAGACGGTCATGGGGGAACCGGAGTGGGAATCTTTGGAGGATATAGTTTGATCATGACGAGCGAGTTCGCCTACCTGAAACAAAGAAAGGATTTTTTTTTTTTTTGAGGGTAAGGAAAGGATAGTTGATTACAGGACAGCGGCACCGTAGAGTACGCTAGAGGGGCCGATTGATTGATCTGCTAGAAACAAACGATTTTTTGGTTGATTTGGGGGATTAATTTGTATATATGCGTTCTTGCAGTTCGCTTAACTATTTAGTATGCATACATGGTAGTAGTTCTCCGTCTACTTTGTTTGAACGTTGATTACCTATCATGTGCTTTCGAGATTTTTTGTGTTTGACGAAAAGAAATGTTGATTATGTGCTCTGTTTTCAGATTCCTGCACTGGTGATTCTTGAAAGTTTTAACATTATGCTTCCAGGAAGACAAGTGTAGATTGTGTCATTCTCTACTCCTAGAGACCATCCATGGTACTATGTGCTATGGCAAGAGACTGTTTCCAATATAATCTGGTCTGATGCTCCAACGAAGACACTTGTTTGAAGCATCAACCTATATGCCCTAGGAGAATCTGACATGAAACATTAAGTTTTTGTCCCTTGGCGGTTGTGTTTTCATGCGGAAGAACAATTGACGATATCAAGGACAGAGCTTCAGCTTGAAAATACAGTGTGCAACAGTTAATATCATCACATAAAAAAAATCAAAACTATGTATAGATAAAAGTGCATCATCACACAAATATGTAAGAAAAGCTTAAAAAAAAGTAAGAAAACATATGCTATGTATGACACAGTATGTCCCATCAACCATAGCATGATCCCATTCACCAATGGTCATCCAACATGCAACGTTTTCTCCACCTTCCAACAGTTAGGCCAACTCCACCACGTGACCCTATCCTGTCCGGCCCCGTCCGTTTGGGATAAAACGGACGAATAGCGCGGCCAGCGCGCGGCCTCAAACGGACAAATGTCCGGATTCCGTCCGTTTTCGACCCATCCCGGCTCAAACTTGCGCTCGGTTTGGGTGAAACGGACGCGCGCGGACGGCTTGGACGCACGCCCTTGTCCCCCCCCCCCCCCCCCCGTGGCCCGCCTGTCGGGGACACTAGCAGTCCCTCCGCTCCCAACGCTTCCACCCTCTCTCTCCCGCCCCGCCCCGTCCCGCCGCCGGCGCCGCCGCTATTCTCCGGCCGCCTCCTCACCGCGCAGCCTCCGGCCGTCCCTACCAAACCACTTCTCGACATAGCCGCCACCACGCCCGTGCTTTGGCCGTAGTTTTGGCCGTCGATCGGAGGTTTGGCCGTCGCCGTCTTTGCCGGCCGCAGAGGGGACAGGACCGCCGGCGACACACCACGGCGGCCTCGACAGCTTCCGACGAGAGCTCCGGAGCGGCCAGTAGCCGGCCGGCAACCACCCCTGCTGCGTCGAGGTGATCATCGCGGCCTCTTCGCTACCACGACCGCAAGGTGTTCGGCGTTTTACCCACAAAGGTATGGACAGTGGAGACGAGTTTTTCTTTCATCACTTCCTTTGTTCATCGGACGATTCGTCGTCGGATGATGAAGATCTTGTGGTGGCTGCACTGGTCGTTCACGACCACATTCAACGGCAGCTTCCTCGGTACAGGGGGCCAGTCCCTGGCCGTGCTCCCAACCTGAACCGCAACAGGGAGAGAGGCCACGCCCTACTCTATGCTGATTACTTTGCCAACACCCCGCTCTTCAAGCCGGATAAATTCCGTCGCCGTTTTCGAATGGCAAGGCATGTGTTCAATCGTATCCGAGAGGGAGTGGTTGCTCATGACGCATACTTCGAGTGCAAGACGGATGCCCTTGGCAAGCTTGGATTCTCCTCTTACCAGAAATGTGGCCATCCGCATGCTTGCATATGAAATTCCAGGCGATCTGGTGGATGAGTATGTGCGTATGAGTGAGACAACATGTCTGATGTCAATGTACAAGTTTTGCCAAGCTGTGATCAAGGTGTTTGGCCCATAGTACTTGAGGCAGCCAACTGCCGCTGATACAGAGAGATTGTTGGCGACCAACGCAGCTAGAGGCTTTCCAGGCATGCTTGGCAGCATAGATTGTATGCACCGGGAGTGGAAGAACTGTCCATTTGCTTGGCAGGGCCAGTACAAGGGGCATGTCAACGGGTGCACTGTCATATTAGAAGCGGTGGCATCGCAGGATCTTTGGATATGGCATTCTTTCTTCGGCATGGCAGGTTCTCACAATGATATCAACGTGCTGCAGCGTTCTCCAGTCTTCGCGAGGCTTGCAGAAGGCCACTCCCCACCTGTCAACTTTGAGATCAACGACCACCAATACAACAAGGGATACTATCTAGCAGATGGTATATATCCTCAGTGGTCAACTTTTGTGAAGACAATCTCGAAACCCCAAGGTGAGAAGAGAAAGAAATTTGCCGAAATGCAAGAGAGTGTTAGAAAGGATGTGGAATGTGCTTTTGGTGTGCTTCAACCCCGGCGGGGTATTGTTCGAAACCCTGCACTGTCATGGGATGAAAGGAAGCTTTGGGAGGTGATGACTGCTTGTGTGATCATGCACAGCATGATCGTCGAGGACGAGCGTGATGAGAGTATCTTTGACCAAGGATTTGATTATCAAGGTGAAAATATTGAGCCCCTGCACCAAGACCCGACCATATTTGAACAGTTTGCCCAATTCCACCGTGAGATGCGTGATTGGCACACTCATTTGAATCTTCAAAATGACTTGGTTGAGCACGTATTGGTCCATTTTATGTTCAGTCAAGACAATTTCGATTTGGTTGTAAAACTATTTTATTAAAGACAATTTCAATTGGGTTGTAAAACTATTTTAATTTTCAGACAAATATTTGGGTTGGAAAACTACTTTTGATGAAAATATGGGCATTTCTGGCCCTAACGGACAGGATGGGGCAAACGGATGTGGTCGCGCGCTGGGCGCACGGCCACCGCGTCCCAGAACACGCCCGGATACGACCCCATTGCCCTAACCAAACGGATAGAAACCGGACAAAACGGACGTCCGTTTGGGGTCGCGCGGTGGAGTTGGCCTTAGAGCATCTCCAATAGATGGTCCAAATGTAAAAGTAACTAACTTTTGGACTGTCTGAGGCCAAAAACGCAGCTCCAACAAACGGTCCATATGTAAAAAAAATGGACCTCGGCCTCCTCGTGATGTAAAATAAAATACCTCGCGGTGCAAATTTACATCACAAGGTGCATCTGGTCCAAAACCAGCCGCCGCCCGCGAACACCCAACCGCCACTTCATTTCCTTTCCCGCCCGCCCGTGACCTTCCGCCCGTTCGCCGCCCGCATAAGATCCGGCGCCGCCTCGCGCTCGCTCGCTGCGGCCGCCCGTCCCGCTCGCCTCCTGCCCAGCCACCACAGCCCCGCCTCCCCTGCCTCGCGTGGCCGCGCCATGGCCGTGCCTGTCGCGAGCTCCTGGCCGCTCAGCCGCGCCCGCCTTCGCCAGCTCGCGCAGTCCGCGGGCGCGACACCTCGCCCCTGCTGCGCTCCGGCCGCTCCCAGGCTGCAGCTGCTGCGTACTACCGCTGCTTGCTGCTGACGCTCGCTGCCCCCGCTACCTCCCGCTCGTCGCCGCTGCACCCTGCGTCGCTTGCAGCTCACTCCTGGCACCGTGGCTCTGCTCCGCCCGCGCTGCCGCGCCCGGTGCTACTCCCCCTTGCCTGCCCGTTGCTACGGCCGCGCTACTGCTTGCTACGGCCGACCGCCCACGCTCGGCTATTTCCATCGCTGCTCTGCTTGTACTGCTAGGTACTGTAGCTTCTAGCTAGCTTATGATATTACACTGACTAGCCCTCTAAACAGCCCCTAAACAGTGTCTAAACATTTGTTATCATGAGAGAAAATAATATAAGTAGAAAGTATACATGACAAACTCCATTTTATCCCACTAGACCAAATCCTTTCGATGCATGGATTTAAATCCTATGAAAATCGCAAAGTGGTATGTTCTGTTAACAGAAAAACCGAAAAACAGCTTTATTTTCATAGCTACTTTAGAGCTGTTGATGATCAAGCAAATGAGCTCTAATATGGATGTAATTGGTACTAACATGTAGATCACAGAAAAATGCTCAAAATTGATATAAGGCACAAAATCATAGGAGGTACAGAACAATAGTTGTATCATTTTGAAAACAGCTAAGTGATGTTTAAAACTGGCGAATTCTCGGACTTAACAAATTTCAGGAATTTCAGGAATTTACATCTTCATTTTGGACCGTCTATTGGAGTTGCTCTTTTGGACCATCAATTTGGACCATCTGTTGGAGTTGAGCTTTTTTCGGAGCTCCAAAACGCATTTTTTGGCGGTCCAAATTTTACATCTCCGGTTTTGGACCGCCAAATTTTGGACCATCTATTGGAGATGCTCTTAAGTGCCTAACAAGATAAACTGACATGCATATAGCTTACATGTAGTGACAATGGATGATCAAAGTCTCTGCAAATGCACCATGTCACTCAAGACCCGCTGTGTGAGCTGAGCCAGCAGCACAAGGAGCAGCTGGTGGAGTCTTCCGAGCTGAATGTTCCTGGAGCCAGGCTAAGATCCGAGTCAAGAGGTGCCTCTGCTGCTGCTGCCCAGCTATGATCTGCTGCTGCTCAACTTGGATCTCCTCCTGATGCGCTAGGATCTGCTGCTGTTCAACTTGGATCTGCCCCAGATGCGCTAGGATCTGCTGTTGCTCAACTTCGATCTGCTCCTGCCTGACTACAATCTGCTCAGCCATGCTCCTCAACTGAGCATTCTGCGAGGGCAACACACGCGGAGTTCGCGCTTGAGAAGGTCCAGCTCTGGGTTCCTGAGGAAAATCCTTGGGCTCTGTAGGCTCAACATGATCGTTCTAGTTACTACAAATCAACTGAAGTGCAATTGGGGCCTAGATGGTACGAGCGTCAAGAACCTACTAACCTTCAGAAGATCCAATACTCTGCTGGATATTGATTTGCTCAACATGTATGCTATAGGTACTCAAGAACGTTAAAATTCTGTGAACCCTCTCATCAATCTTCTCACACTTGATTTCAAGTACCTTAAGCTTGCTAGATGCAAACGGTTGTCCCGTCAGATTGTAGCTTCCTTCAGTCCCCATCCAACTGCTGGGTGCCTGTAAGTGTATGGAGCAAAAATACTACATTAAATCATGCATGATAACTTAAATGGGAACATCTATCAGATTTATGAAGCATATACCTGACAAAGCTGGATAGTAAGCTTCTCGAGAACAGGTGTATGCTGGAGAAAGCACATGAGTGCACCAAGATTGGCCTTCATACACCAATCATTGAGTAACAAGGTTTTTAACTTGCTAAAGGTTGGGCACCACATCAAATCTCTTTTGAGAATAAACTACAGAAAATGCAAATGGGTAAGAATATCTCAAGAATTTTTTTTTTGAAGTACAAGGTGTGATGCTACTGAAGTAAATGAAGTTCCCACAAGTATTGAAAAGCAAAATCTGATTTGGCCAAAGCCAAAAAAGAGGCTTGTAACCCATATCAGATTTTATAAGTTCACTTTTACCCCCTTGCATAACATAAAAAAATGTACATAACATTTCTCGAATGTGAATATGTATAATTGACCATATAAAAATAGATTTGACAGATTCATTCCAATATAAACATTAAACCTGTGCTTGCAAAGCACAAAGTATGATTTCAGAAGTAACAAAATACAAAATATGAATACAGTCAAGGGAAAATAAGTCCATATAATGTACAGGTGCAAACAAACCACTTGCATAGCTGCTACTTCACAAATGTCAAATGATGATACAGTGTAAGAGACATAACATATCACAGTTCACAAATAACAATAAAAGCTGAGAAAAGAAGTAGATGCAAACATACCGCACAAGGTTCAGCTATCAACTCCAAGCTTTTAGCATCTGACAAACCACTGAGAAGCACACAATCTCCACTGCCATCACCATTGGAACCACAATTTTCACAGGTATCATCTACACACGAACCACCAGCTTCTTTACCACAACAATCATCACAGTCGGCAAGCTTAATAGAACCTGTTACTAACGATGGCATGCTTTCAAGCAAAGGAGTCCTCCCCCAACATTCAATTAATTCCAGTGCAACTAGACTCGGGACAGAAATCCGAGTCCGTTCATTTGGATAAAATATGCAGTCAAGGATGGTGAGGCGTTTTAGGGACAGGGACATGATCATATCAGCTTGGATGTAGCAACCCCTCATCCATAGTTCTTCCAGCGCTGGGCAGCTCGAAAAATTCAGAATGCTATCATTTAACACTACGTTGCAAAGCTCCAACCTCGTCAAGTGCGGAGAGACGAGAGGCAGGTCCTCCAGCAGCTCGAAGCTATTGTTATCACGGCTTAAATGAACACTGAGGACTCGAGCTTGGCACAAGAGAGCATGTCGGGTCCATAAGTTGACCTGCGGTTCATCCTGGCTATGGAAAGTACTGAGCTCTATCTCACACGCATGCAGAGGCGCGCTGCGGTCGCGGAGCAGCAGCAGGTGGTTCACAAACTTGTTGAGCCTCCTGACGCCCCGCCGGTTCAGAATCCTCCCCTCGCAGGTGATGCGCAGGACCGGCATGGACTTCCAGAGGTCGCGCCAGCCCCGAGCCAGCACGCAGGTCTGCACGGCCTCCGCCACCGGCAAGAAGGACAGCACATGCTGCAGGACCTCGCCCGGCAGAGCGTCGATCCCCTCGCTGCCACGCGCCTCGGGCGCCGCCTTCCGCCTGCGGGAGGCCGTCGCTTGCTCCTTAGGCATTACGCCGAACAGCTGGGGTGCGCCGGCTCTGGCCGCTGAAAAGCAAAACCCAACAAAGATCAGGCATGGACCCTTCGGTGCATCAACTGCTGCCTCGGAGTGAAAATTGTGAGCTCGTTGATCATTTACCTGTAGATCTTGTGGGGTTGGAGTAGGGGTGGAATTGCGTGGCACCCTAGCGAGCTGCCGTCGCCAGATTTTGAAGCCGAGTTTCCTCCCAGGAGAACCGTCAGCATCCGGGCATCGCCGGCTGGCCAGAAGACCCTGCACGCTGGACTGGGCTGCGTAAATCCTTAGGTCTAGATGCTTCCAGGACCTGGAATGCTTGGCGAGTGAGCAAGGGAGGAAGAGGAAGTGGAGAACCCGGTTCTTAGGGCTAGGTCATCTCCAACACTGTTTTTTTTTCCAAAAAAAAACTTCTAATCTACTCCCTCCGTTCCTAAATACTCCCTCCATTTCAAAATATAGTGCGCCCGCGCTTCCCGAGGTCGAACTTTGACTATAAATTTAACGAACGAGACCGACTGCGGTGGGAGAAAAAGTTACATAATTAAAAACTTCTTTCGAATACGAATTCACTGATATAACTTTTGCTCCCGCCGCAATCGGTCTTGATAGTTAAATTTACGGTCAAAGTTGAAGCACGGGGATAGAGGAAGCACTACATTGTGGAATGGAGGGAGTATAAGTCTTTGTAGAGATTCTACTAAGTGGACTACATACGGAGCAAAATGAATAAATCTACACTTTAAATGCATCTATATACATCCGTATGTGGTTCATAGTAAAATCTCTACAAAGGCTTATATTTAGGAACGGAGGGAGTATTCATCTTCAATCATGGCAATACAACGAATACCAGAAATAATAAAAATTACATCCAGGTCCGTAGACCACCTAGCGACGACTACAAGCACTTAAGCGAGCAGAAGGCATGCTGCCGTCATCGCCCCTCCCTCGCCGGAGTCGGGCAAAACTTATTGTGGTAGACAGTCGGGAAGTCGTCGTGCTAAGCCCCCATAGGGCCAGCGTAGCAGAACAGCAACCGCCGCCTATAAAGAGTACCGTAGATCGGAAGGATCCAACTTGAAGAAACAAAAACATAGACAAACTACGACCAAATCCACCAAGAATAGATCTGTCGAAGACACACCTCCACACGCCTGCCGACGATACTAGACACACCACCGGAACAGGGGCTAGGCGGGGAAGGCCTTATTCCATCTTCAGGGAGCCCTCACCGTCTCGTCTTCCTGAACAGGACAAAACCCCTAACAAAACTTGAAGAAACATCTACAAACAGAGCTCTCCCACCGGCAAGGGCTGAGATCCACTGCGTCGTCATGGCCCTAAAGCCACTGAAGACGAGACGGATCGGCGGCGGCGCCGGCGAGAGGCAAAGGAACCCTAAGTTTTTCTTGGGGAGGAGGTGTCTTATCGAAATTTCTTTTTGCCACGTCTTCCAACACTGTTTTTGACCCATGTTTACTTTCTCCAAACCGCCTATCTAAGCACTTAATAGATAATTAAAGATAAATATCATACTTTCCTCATAATCATGTTGTGTAAATATTCTGATACAAAATAAATTCAAATTCAATAAAATAGTTCAAATCTAAAATTCAACTTATTCAGAAACATCTTTTAATTCTTTCCTCGAAGCGCCCACAAATACGCAAACCAGATCATTCCGAAGCTTCTCGTGAATTGCTTAATAGCGAATCTGTTGATGCATTTGGATAAAATCATCAAACTTCGTCGGATTTTTTATCTGAAAGTTGGATAGGATCACCCATGTGCTCAAACTCCATAGGTGAAGAACCCCGTCACCATCATCCTCCAGAATAATGTTGTGTATCACACAAGCCATCATCACCTCCCACAACATGTCGGCATCCCATATTTTTGCAGGTCCTCGAACAACTGCAAAATGAGCTTGGAGTGTTGGGGAACGTAGCAGAAATTCAAAATTTTCTACGCATCACCAAGATCAATCTGTGGAGTAATCTAGCAACAAGGGGAAGGGGAGTGAATCTACATACCCTTGTAGATCGCGATGCGGAAGCGTTGCAAGAACGCGGATGAGGGAGTCGTACTCGTAGCGATTCAGATCGCGGTTGATTCCGATCTAAGCACCGAAGAACGGTGCCTCCGCGTTCAACACACGTGCAGCCCGGTGACGTCTCCCACGCCTTGATCCAGCAAGGAGAGAGGGAGAGGTTGGGGAAGACTCCATCCAGCAGCAGCACGACGGCGTGGTGGTGATGGAGGAGCGTGGCAATCCCGCAGGGCTTCGCCAAGCACCGCGGGAGAGGAGGAGGAGGGAGAGGGGTAGGGCTGCACCGAAAGAGAGACGTTCTCGTGTATCTTGGGCAGCCCAAACCTCAACTATATATAGGGGGGAGGGGGTTGCGCCCCCCTTAGGGTTTCCACCCCCAAGAGGAGGCGGCCAGCCCTAGATCCCATCAAGGGGGCGGCCAAGGGGAGGAGAGGGGGGGCGCCCCACTAGATGGGCCCTAAGGCCCATCTGGACCTAGGGTTTGCCCCCTCCCACTCTCCCATGCGCCTTGGGCCTTGGTGGGGGGGGGGGGCGCACCAGCCCACCTGGGGCTGGACCCCTCCCACACTTGGCCCACGCAGCCTTCTGGGGCTGGTGGCCCCACTTGGTGGACCCCCGGGACCCTCCCGGTGGTCCCGGTACATTACCGATTTCACCCGAAACTTTTCCGGTGACCAAAACAGGACTTCCCATATATAAATCTTTACCTCCGGACCATTCCGGAACTCCTCGTGACGTCCGGGATCTCATCCGGGACTCCGAACAACATTCGGTAACCACGTACATACTTTCCCTATAACCCTAGCGTCATCGAACCTTAAGCGTGTAGACCCTACGGGTTCGGGAACCATGCAGACATGACCGAGACGTTCTCCGGTCAATAACCAACAGCGGGATCTGGATACCCATGTTGGCTCCCACATGTTCCACGATGATCTCATCGGATGAACCACGATGTCGGGGATTCAATCAATCCCGTATGCAATTCCCTTTGTCTAACGGTATGTTACTTGCCCGAGATTCGATCGTCGGTATCCCTATACCTTGTTCAATATCGTTACCGGCAAGTCTCTTTACTCGTTCCGTAACTCACATCATCCCGTGATCAAATCCTTGGTCACATTGTGCACATTATGATGATGTCCTACCAAGTGGGCCCAGAGATACCTCTCTGTTTACACGGAGTGACAAATCCCAGTCTCGATTCGTGCCAACCCAACAGACACTTTCGGAGATACCCGTAGTGCACCTTTATTGCCACCCAGTTACGTTGTGACATTTGGCACACCCAAAGCATTCCTACGGTATCCGGGAGTTGCACAATCTCATGGTCTAAGGAAATGATACTTGACATTAGAAAAGCTCTGAGCAAACGAACTACACGATCTTGTGCTAGGCTTAGGATTGGGTCTTGTCCATCACATCATTCTCCTAATGATGTGATCCCGTTATCAACGACATCCAATGTCCATGGTCAGGAAACCGTAACCATCTATTGATCAACGAGCTAGTCAACTAGAGGCTTACTAGGGACATGGTGTTGTCTATGTATCCACACATGTATCTGAGTTTCCTATCAATACAATTTTAGCATGGATAATAAACGATTATCATGAACAAGGAAATATAATAATAACCAATTTATTATTGCCTCTAGGGCATATTTCCAACAGTCTCCCACTTGCACTAGAGTCAATAATCTAGTTCACATCACCATGTGATTAACACTCACAGGTCACATCACCATGTGACCAACATCCAAAGAGTTTACTAGAGTCAACAATCTAGTTCACATCACTATGTGATTAACACTCAATGAGTTCTGGTTTGATCATGTTATGCTTGTGAGAGAGGTTATTAGTCAACGGGTCTGAGCCTTTCAGATCCGTGTGTGCTTTACGAATATCTATGTCATCTTGTGGATGCTACCACGCGCTACTTGGAGCCATTTCAAATAACTGCTCTACTATACGAATCCGGTTTACTACTCAGAGTCATCCGGATTAGTGTCAAAGTTCGCATCGACGTAACCCTTTACGACGAACTCCTTTTCACCTCCATAATCGAGAAAATTCCTTAGTCCACTAGATACTAAGGATAAATTCGACCACTGTCATGTGATCCATTCCCGGATCACTATTGTACCCTTGACCAACTCATGGCAAGGCACACTCCATGTGCGGTACACAGCATAGCATACTGTAGAGCCTATGTCTGAAGCATAGGGGACGACCTTCGTCCTTTCTCTCTCTTCTGCTGTGGTCAGGTCTTGAGTCTTACTCAATACTCACACCTTGTAACACAACCAAGAACTCCTTCTTTGCTGACCTATTTTGAACTCTTTCAAAATCATGTCAAGGTGGGCGTTCTTTGAAAGTATCATCAGGCGTCTTGATCTATCTCTATAGATCTTGATGCCCAATATGTAAGCAGCTTTATCCAGGTCTTCCTTTGAAAAACTCCTTTCAAACAACCCTTTATGCTTTTCAGAAATTTTACATCATTTCGGACCAACAATATGTCATTCACATATACTTATCAGAAATGTTGCAGCGCTCCCACTCACTTTATTGTAAATACAAGTTTCTAACAAACTTTGTATAAACCCAAAAACTTTGATCACTCCATCAAAGTGTATATTCTGACTCCGAGATGCTTGCTCTAGTCCATGGAAGGATCACTGGAGCTAGCATACCTTTTAGCATCCTTAGGATCGACAAAACCTTTCTGATTGTATCACATACAACCTTTCCTTACGAAAATTGGTAAGGAAACTTGTTTTGACATCCATCTGCCAGATTGCAGCTAATGCTAACATGATTCCGACGGACTTAAGCATTGCTACGGATGGGAAAATCTCATCGTAGTCAACTCCTTGAACTTGTGGAAATACTCTTTGCCACAAGTCGAGCTTCATAGACGGTAACATTACCGTCCACGTTCGTCTTCTTCTCAAAGATCCATTTATCTCGGATTTCATGGCTTCTAACCATTTGTCGGAATATGGGCCCACCATCGCTTCTCCATAGCTCGTAGGTTCAGTATTGTCCAACAACATGATATCCCAGACAGGATCACGTACCACTCTGAAGTAGCACGCATCCTCGTCGTCCTACGAGGTTTGGTAGTGACTTGATCCGAAGTTTCATGATCACTATCATAAGCTTCCACTTCAATTGGTGTAGGTGCCACAGGAACAACTTCATGTGCCCTGCTACACACTAGTTGAAGTGATGGTTCAATAACCTTATCAAGTCTCCACCATCCTCCCACTCAATTCTTTCGAGAGAAACTTTTCCTCGAGAAAGGACCTGTTTCTAGAAGCAATTACTTTTGCTTCCAGATCTGAAATAGGAGGTATACCCAACTGTTTTGGGTATTCTATGAAGACGCATTTATCCGCTTTGGGTTCGAGCTTATCAGCCTGAAACTTTTTCACATAAGCATCGCAGCCCCAAACTTTTAAGAAACGACAACTTAGGTTTCTCTAAACGGTGTCGTCTCAACGGAATTGCGTGGTGCCCCTTTTAAAGTGAATGCGGTTGTCTCTAATGCCTAACCCATAAACGATAGTGGTAATTCGATAAGAGACATCATGGTATGCACCATATCCAATAAGGTGCAGTTATGATGTTCGGACACACCATCACACTTTGGTGTTCCAGGCGGTATTAATTGTGAAACACTTTCCACAATGTCTCAATTGTGTGCCAAACTCGTAACTCAGATACTCATCTCTATGATCATATCACAGACATTTTATCCTCTTGTCATGACGATCTTCAACTTCACTCTGAAATTACTTGAACCTTTCAATAATTCAGACTTGTGTTTCATCAAGTAAATACACTCAGCATCTACTCAAATCATCTGTGAAGTAAGAACATAACGATATCCACTGCATGCCTCAGCACTCATTGGACTGCATACATCAAAATGTATTACTTCCAATAAGTTGCTCTCTTGTTCCATCTTACTGAAAACGAGGACTTTCAGTCATCTTGCCCATGTGGTATGATTTGCATGTCTCAAGTGATTCAAAATCAAGTGAGTCCAAACGATCCATCTGCATGGGGTTTCTTCATGCATATATACCAATAGACATGGTTCGCATGTCTCAATCTTTTCAAAAACGACTGAGTCCAAAGATCCATCTACATGGAGCTTCTTCATGCGTTCTATACCAATATGACTCAAATGTCAGTGCCACAAGTATGTGGAACTATCATTACTATTTTATATCTTTTGGCATGAACATGTGTATCACTACGATCGAGATTCATTTTAGGTGCAAGACCATTGAAGGTATTATTCAAATAAACAGAGTAACCATTATTCTCCTTAGATGAATAACCGTATTGCGATAAACATAATCCAATCATGTTTATGCTCAACGCAAACACCGAATAACAATTATTTAGGTTTAACACCAATCTCGATGGTAGAGGGAGCATGCGATGCTTGATCACATCAACCTTGGAAACACTTCCAACACATATCGTCATCTCACCTTTAGCTAGTCTCCGTTTATTCCGCGGCTTTTATTTCGAGTTACTAACACTTAGCAACCGAACCGGTATCTAATACCCTGGTGCTGCTAGGAGTACTAGTAAAGTACACATTCATATAATGTATATCCAATATACTTCTGTCGACCTTGCCTGCCTTCTCATCTACCAAGTATCTAGGGTAGTTCTACTTCAGTGACCGTTCCCCTCATTACAGAAGCACTTAGTCTCGGGTTTGGGTTCAACCTTGGGATTCTTCACTAGAGCAGCAAATGATTTGCTGTTTCATGAAGTATCCCTTTTGCCCTTGCCCTTCTAGAAACTAGTGGTTTTACTAACCATCAACAATTGATGCTCCTTCTTGATTTCTACTTTCGTGGTGTCAAACATCGCGAGTTGCTCAAGGATCATCATGTCTATCCCTGATATGTTATAGTTCATCACGAAGCTCTAATAGCTTGGTGGCAGTTACTATGGAGAACCATCACTATCTCATCTGGAAGATTAACTCCCACTCGATTCAAGCAATTGTGGCACTTAGACAATCTGAGCACATGCTCAACGATTGAGCTTTTCTCCCTTAGTCTGCAGGCTTAAGAAACTTGTCAGAGGTCTCATACCTCTTGACGTGGGCACTAGTCTGAAATCCCAATTTCAGTCTTCGGAACATCTCATATGTTCTGCGACGTTTCAAAAACGTCTTTGGTGCCACAATTCTAAACCGTTAGCATTACGCACTGAACTATCACGTAGTCATCAAAACGTGTATGTCAGATGTTTCGCAACATCTACAGACGACGCTGAGGTTCAGCACACCGAGCGGTGCATTAAGGACATAAGCCTTTTGTGCAGCAATGAGGACAATCCTCAGTTTACGGACCCAGTCCGCGTAATTGCTACTATAAACTTTCAACTAAATTTTCTCTAGGAACATATCTTAAACAGTAGAGCTAAAGCGTAAGCTATGACATAATTTGCGAAGACCTTTTTGACTATGTTCATGATAATGAAGTTCATCTGATTATGAACTCCCACTCAGATAGACATCCCTCTAGTCATCTAAGTGATACATGATCCGAGTCAAACTAGGCCGTGTCCGATCATCACGTGAGACGGACTAGTCATCATCGGTGAACATCTCCATGTTGATCGTATCTACTATACGACTCATGTTCGACCTTTCGATCTCTTGTGTTCCGAGGCCATGTGTGTACATGCTAGGCTCGTCAAGTCAACCTAAGTGTTTCGCATGTGTTCCGAGGCCATGTCTGTACATGCTAGGCTCGTCAACACCCGTTGTATTCGAACGTTAGAATCTATCACACCCGATCATCACGTGGTGCTTCGAAACAACGAACCTTCGCAACAGTGCACAGTTAGAGGGAACACTTCTCTTGAAATTTTAGTGAGGGATCATCTTATTTATGCTACCGTCGTTCTAAGCAAATAAGATGCATAACATGATAAACATCACATGCAATCAAATAGTGACATGATATGGCCAATATCATTTTGCTCCTTTGATCTCCATCTTCGGGGCACCATGATCATCTTTGTCACCGGCATGACACCATGATCTCCATCATCATGATCTCCATCATTGTGTCTTCATGAAGTTGTCACGCCAATGATTACTTCTACTTCTATGGCTAACGCGCTTAACAATAAAGTAAAGTAATTTACATGGCGTTATTCAATGACACGCAGGTCATACAAAAAATAAAGACAACTCCTATGGCTCCTGCCGGTTGTCATACTCATCGACATGCAAGTCGTGATTCCTATTACAAGAATATGATCAATCTCATACATCACATATATCATTCATCACATCTTCTGGCCATATCACATCACATAGCACATGCTGCAAAAACAAGTTAGACGTCCTCTAATTGTTGTTGCAAGTTTTTACGTGGCTTGTATAGGTTTCTAGCAAGAACGTTTCTTACCTACGTAAAACCACAACGTGATATGCCAATTTCTATTTACCCTTCATAAGGACCCTTTTCATCGAATCCGTTCCGACTAAAGTAGGAGAGACAGACACCCGCTAGCCACCTTATGCAACTAGTGCATGTCAGTCGGTGGAACCTGTATCACGTAAGCGTACGTGTAAGGTCGGTCCGGGCCGCTTCATCCCACAATGCCGCCGAAACAAGATAAGACTAGTAGCGGCAAGAAGAATTGACAACATCGACGCCCACAACTACTTTGTGTTCTACTCGTGCATAGAAACTACGCATAGACCTAGCTCATGATGCCACTGTTGGGGAACGTAGCAGAAATTCAAAATTTTCTACGCATCACCAAGATCAATCTATGGAGTAATCTAGCAACGAGGGGAAGGGGAGTGAATCTACATACCCTTGTAGATCGCGATGCGGAAGCGTTGCAAGAACGTGGATGAGGGAGTCGTACTCGTAGCGATTCAGATCGCGGTTGATTCCGATCTAAGCACCGAAGAACGGTGCCTCCGCGTTCAACACACGTGCAGCCCGGTGACGTCTCCCACGCCTTGATCCAGCAAGGAGAGAGGGAGAGGTTGGGGAAGACTCCATCCAGCAGCAGCACGACGGCGTGGTGGTGATGGAGGAGCGTGGCAATCCCGCAGGGCTTCGCCAAGCACCGCGGGAGAGGAGGAGGAGGGAGAGGGGTAGGGCTACACCGAAAGAGAGACGTTCTCGTGTATCTTGGGCAGGCCAAACCTCAACTATATATAGGGGGGGAGGGGGCTGCGCCCCCCTTAGGGTTTCCACCCCCAAGAGGAGGCGGCCATCCCTAGATCCCATCAAGGGGGCGGCCAAGGAGAGGAGAGGGGGGGCGCCCCACTAGATGGGCCCTAAGGCCCATCTGGACCTAGGGTTTGCCCCCTCCCACTCTCCCATGCGCCTTGGGCCTTGGTGGGGGGGGGGCGCACCAGCCCACCTGGGGCTGGTCCCCTCCCACACTTGGCCCACGCAGCCTTCTGGGGCTGGTGGCCCCACTTGGTGGACCCCCGGGACCCTCCCGGTGGTCCCGGTACATTACCGATTTCACCCGAAACTTTTCCGGTGACCAAAACAGGACTTCCCATATATAAATCTTTACCTCCGGACCATTCCGGAACTCCTCGTGACGTCCGGGATCTCATCCGGGACTCCGAACAACATTCGGTAACCACGTACATACTTTCCCTATAACCCTAGCGTCATCGAACCTTAAGCGTGTAGACCCTACGGGTTCGGGAACCATGCAGACATGACCGAGACGTTCTCCGGTCAATAACCAACAGCGGGATCTGGATACCCCATGTTGGCTCCCACATGTTCCACGATGATCTCATCGGATGAACCACGATGTCGGGGATTCAATCAATCCCGTATGCAATTCCCTTTGTCTAACGGTATGTTACTTGCCCGAGATTCGATCGTCGGTATCCCTATACCTTGTTCAATCTCGTTACCGGCAAGTCTCTTTACTCGTTCCGTAACTCACATCATCCCGTGATCAACTCCTTGGTCACATTGTGCACATTATGATGATGTCCTACCGAGTGGGCCCAGAGATACCTCTCCGTTTACACGGAGTGACAAATCCCAGTCTCGATTCGTGCCAACCCAACAGACACTTTCGGAGATACCCGTAGTGCACCTTTATTGCCACCCAGTTACGTTGTGACGTTTGGCACACCCAAAGCATTCCTACGGTATCCGGGAGTTGCACAATCTCATGGTCTAAGGAAATGATACTTGACATTAGAAAAGCTCTGAGCAAACGAACTACACGATCTTGTGCTAGGCATAGGATTGGGTCTTGTCCATCACATCATTCTCCTAATGATGTGATCCCGTTATCAACGACATCCAATGTCCATGGTCAGGAAACCGTAACCATCTATTGATCAACGAGCTAGTCAACTAGAGGCTTACTAGGGACATGGTGTTGTCTATGTATCCACACATGTATCTGAGTTTCCTATCAATACAATTCTAGCATGGATAATAAACGATTATCATGAACAAGGAAATATAATAATAACCAATTTATTATTGCCTCTAGGGCATATTTCCAACATGGAGCACTCCTCGTCATCCTTTCAGGCTCCTTCTTTTCTTTGGGAAAAATAAGATATTTTCTCACGCCTTCGATCATAAATGATCCTGACGAAGGTCGCCCACGAAGGATTGATAGCATCACAAAGATAATAGCTCATGTTGTAGTCATGACCATTGATGGTATACGGTACCATAGTTACACGGAGGAGCTTCTCCCGCACATAACCTTGCAAACAATGGAGACCAATGTGGCACGTTGATGTCATTGTGAGACCCGGAAATCCCAAAGAAAGAGTGTCAAATCCAGAGGTCCTGTGATGCAACTGCTTCAAGAATCATGATGGGCTTCTTGCAATGGTCCTGATATTGCACTTGTAGAGCATATGGGAAATTCTTCCATTGCCATGCAATGCATGTAATCCAAGGATCCGAGCATACCTAGCTATCCTCTGACTTCTGACAGTGCCATGAGTTATGCATGTCTTCAGCAGTTGGTTCTCTCAAGTACTCTGGTTCAAATACCTTGACCATGCACCCCAGTAGCAAACTTGACCATAGCTTCGAGACATGTGATTAGTCTACATCCAGGGAGCGGCGAAGGTCTGGCAAGGCCTGGAGGGCTGAGTGGTTGGTGTAGTGGTGACATCGGTCTCAGACTATGCAGATAGAGAGAAAGGGGAAGGGACGGAGAGATAAAAGCGGGACTCTGGGTGGGGTTTTGGCCGGGTCCTGAGTGCCAGACACCTACGCGGCGGCTGTTCGGACATCTGCAAAGCTCCGCCAGCTTTACTTCCGGTTCGCAGGAATTCAAACGTGCAGACTGGTCTGTGGACATTTGACATACGGCGGTAGATGACACAAAGTGTCCGGACCACACGCCCGAATGGTTAGCGGCATTTTGATGGACAACATTGGAGATGCCCTTAGGGATCGGAGCTAAACAATGGAGAACTGCACGCATATCACCTTGGCTGCTTGGTTTTCTTTCTCTTTTGGTTAAACTGGACAATCTTTTTGTCATCACTGTTAGGGACTCTTTGATTTAAAAGATCTTAGAAAATTTTCCTATATTGGTTGTTTGATTTGTATGATGAATCCATATTTTTTTCTAAGAAATCAATTGCAGAACATTTAATAGGAATTTTTCATTCAGTCAAACCTCTTGCAAAGAATCTTTTTGTTTTACCAGTGGTATAATCAAATACACTACTTTGGTGCAAACAAAATTTTATAGGTTTTGAGTGGACATGCCAGTACAATTCTGTGCTTTTCCTGATACTGCCTTTTTGCAACCTTGCAAATCAAAGGTGACCCGCACAATGCAGTGAATAAAAATTTGATTCTTCATTACGTCAAATATTTGTTATAAGCTTGAACAACAAGATGTGGTTTAGTATTTTCCTAAAGATACAAATCATGAGAAACAAACGGTAGTCCCAGAAGAGCAATATTTGCAACAAACAAACTCTAGTCAAGTAATGGCAGAGCTGTGAAACACAACACTGCTTTGCCCTGCTGTCTTCTTGATCCCGGCCTCATGCATCACCTCACCCATTCTCGTCGCAGCACACCAATTCCCATTTTCTAGATAAATATTTCTGATAGTCACATACCGGTCGGATTGCTGAGGACCAAGAGCCACTAGTTTTCGCCCAATCTCAGCAACAAGCTCCACATTTCCATGGAGCTTGCAAGCACCAAGAAGCGCGCCCCAGACAGAAGCATCAGGCAAAAAGGGCATCCGCTCTATCTTCTCAATGGCCTCCATAAAACGGCCAGCATGGCTTAACAGGTCCACAACACATCCATAATGGGCCATCATCGGAGTCACCTTGTATTCAGTCACCATCGTCTCGAACCAGTATAACCCAATCTCCACTAATCCTGCTCGAGCACAACCTGTCAGTAGAGCAAGAAATGTAATCTGATTTGGCAAGAACCCTCCAACTATCATCATGTTGAACTTGACCAGTGCTTCAGTCTCTTTCCCATGATTAGCCAGTGCAGAGAGGAGTGCATTCCACGTACAGACCTCCTTCTCGCATACAATCTGAAAAGCTCTCCTACAACAGTCGAGCTTCCCATACTTCCCATACATGTCGATCAACGCCGTGCCCAAGAACGCTGTGAGGTCAACCTCATGCCGAAGAACATAGGCGTGAACAGCTGTCCCAACCGCAAGCCCCTCAGCACCATCCAAATTTGCACAAGCCGATAGCACGCTGACCAATGTGGCCTCCCCGAGCTGCCCCTTGTTGTCCACCAACAATCCCCTGAAGACCTCAACAGCATCCCAGTGGCACCCATTCCTGGATAACCCGGAGATGAGCGTCGTCCACGACACCACATCCCTCACCACCATCCGCTCAAAGAATTCTCTAGCCACAGCCACGTCCCCGGCGAGGCACAGCACATCAAGCATGGCGTTAGAGGAGGACAGATCCGGGCTGGCCATTTCATCAAACACCTTAGAAGCGTCACACGCGAGACGGCCAGCTCGGCCATAGGAGCTAACGAGCGAGCATGCAACGAAGCGATCGGCCGTAAGCCCGCGGCGGAGGCACTGCGAGTGGAGGGCCCCGGTGGCTGGTCCGGAGGCGGAGGCGGACCTGAGGAGGGAAGGGAACGTGTGGCCGTTGGGGCGCGCGCCGGCGGCGAGCATGGACGAGAAGAGGCGGAGGGGGGCGCATAGCGGGGCAACGGTGGAAGCGGGGAGGCGGAGGTGGGCATGGATGAGGCAGTTGTAGGGGAAGGTGGCGGCGGCGTGGGAGGTGGAGAGCGCGCCGGAGGTGAGGAGGAGGGGATGGACCTGGAGGAGGCGGCGAGGGGCGGAGAAGTGATCCTGGAGGAGGCGTTCGAGGACGGCGAAGGAGTACGGGGTGCCCGTCCACATATGCTAGCCGGAAGCCGGCGAGAGGAGACCGGCGGCGTTGGACGGGAAAGCCAGCGGCAAAATCAAATATGCATGCGTTTGGGATTTGGATGCATCGCATCACGTCCAAGAAACAGAGCACTACATTTTCTTCATCATTTATCACAGAAAATGTGTACTTGTCGGCTGTCCCTTTTTTGGGTTACAGTAAGTAGCAAAAGATTCTCCATACATAGAGGTCCACAGTGTAGGTATGCAATAGTATTACACTCGGTTCTACTATAACCAGCCAAAAATCTGCTACCCTATTTTGTTCATGACTAATTTTTTTAAGAATAAACTCCTTGTCAAGCATCAATAATTTAATCTAAGCAACTAAATGACCATACGCTAAGCGATCCAAACAATCACCTATGAGAGATGCCAGTGATGTCGATGAATCAAACTGGACAATGATTGGGCCCTCCGAGTGTTGCTTTGCCAATGCCATGCCTTGCATCAACGCGTGAATCTTAGCCTCTAGAGCATTACTACAGTTGAATAAAACCCAATATGCCGCGAAGATAACACTCCCATCATGTCTTCGTAGGATCACACCTGCGGCCGCTGAACCATCGCCCACTAAAAAAGCTCCATCCACCGAAAGAATCACCTGATGCACGGGAGGTGGTGGCCATGTAGGGGAAGGTGTTGACACCTTGATCACCGGCGAGGGAATCAAATCTTCGCAAGACATTTCCCCTTCGATAATTCCCTCAGTATTGTATATCCTTGACAGCCGCAACCGAAGTAACTTGGCAGGAAATCAACAGAAATTTTTTATGGAGGAGCTTCCTTGCCATGAACAAAAACTGTAAGTATGCTCCAGATCCGCCAAATCAACATGATTGTCATGTCCTGCACTGTGTCATTGCATTTAGCAAGTAAATTAAGTGACCATTCCCAACATGTATCAATCATTAGATCACGGCCAGACAGCGGCCGGACTGTGTGCATAAGATCCCAAATGGTTGCAGCGTGATTGCATGTAACAAGAGCATGGAACGAGCTCTCCACCTCCACGCCACACATCGGACAACTGTGGTGCTTTGGTAGATGCCTGTAGATTTTACACTAGTCCGTTGCCAATGCCACGGATTCAAAATATGTCGCCAAATAGAGTGGTCGCCCTCGGACAGTAGCTCGATGCAAGTCCCGGAAATATTTCATCATGCTCAACTGTTGCTAGTTTGTACACGCTCTTCACAGTAAAGCGACCATTCCTCTCAGGGAACCATGCCAAGAAGTCATGTCCGTTTCGCGGAGATGTTCTAATTTTAACAATCTCCACTATATCCATATGCCAAAAGTGTTCCTGTAACCATTGCATGTTCCACGCGCAATGTTCATTTAGGAAGTCAGCAACCCAATTCAACCGACAATTTCATTTAGGGGAAATAGGACGAAAACCCTTGCCTCGAGGGATCCAAGGGTCCCTCCATGTTCGGATCATAGAACCATCACTGACACGCCATATTAATATATTTTTAACAAGAACAAGGCCATGCTCGATCCCCTTCCACATTGCTGACGCATTATTAGAGAAAACCGTGTCAAGTAGGTTACCTCGGGGATAGTACTTGCCTCGCAAAAGGCGAGCACATAGGCTGGCTGGGCTATTAATTAATCTCCAAACTTGTTTGGCGAGCAAGGCCTGGTTAAAGGCCCTCATATCTCTAAATCCCATGCCACCCTTTGACTTCGGAAGCCTCATTCTATCCCAACTCAGCCAAGACATCTTCACCTTACCCTTCTCAACTCCCCACAAGTACCGGCGCATCAACCTGGTCAAATCATCACAAACAGAGTCCGGCAGGCGAAAAACGCTCACCACATAGGCGGGTATAGCTTGAGCAACCGATTTGATCAAAACCTCTTTAGCACCACACGATAAATATTGTTCACTCCAGTCCACCAACCTTTTACTCATACTATGTTGGAGGGTTCCAAACCTTCCTTTATGCATTCTTCCTTCAGGTACCGACAACCCCAAGTATTTAGGATCAAAAACCTCTTGAGTTATATCTAGGATGCTCTTTACTTCTTCCCCAACATTAGCCATACAATTATTAGAGAATAGGATGGAACACTTTGCCGGGTTAATAAGTTGACCCGTCGTCGGTGCATATATGTTCAACAAACCTTTTACAATGGACACTTGCTGGTTCGTCGCTCGAAAAAATAGCATGATGTCATCTGCAAACAGGAGATGAGATATAATCCGAGCTCCACGGCAATCTGAAGCCCTTCCAATCCTTCCTCCGCAATTTACTTATTGATGAGAGCAGAAAGTGCGTCAGCAACAAAAGGAAATAAGAAAGGAGACAATGGATCACCTTGTCGGAGGCCCCTGGATGAGGTAAATGTACTTAAAAGTTTACCATTGAACTTGACATAATATTTCACCGAGGATACACACGACATAATCCAAGAAATCCACTGCAGGGAGAAGCCCCATTTGATTAAAGCCTTCTCCAAGAAATCCCAATCCACATGATCATATGCCTTCAAGAGATCCAATTTATAAGCACAACATGCATGAGAATTATGCTTTAAAGATTGAATGTAATGAATACACTCGAAGGCAATAATGGAATTATCAGAAATAATCCGTCCAGGGATGAATGCACTTTTGTTTATGAGATAAACTCTGTAAGTATGGGGCGCAATCGGTTAATCAAGCACTTAGAAAAGATCTTATAAATCACGTTACAGAGATGGTTCTAAAATCCTTCAAGTTATGTGGGAAGGGAACTTTGGGGATCAAGCCAACAACTGTATCATTCACATTATCGGGCATCACCCCGGACCGAAAGAATTCCAACACCGCAGCTATAATTTCAGATTTAAGAATAGCCCAGTTGTGTTGAAAAACCCTGGCTGGAAGGCCATTCGGCCCTGGTGCTTTGAGCGGCCCAATTTGGAAGAGGGCATCTGATAACCCACAAGTATAGGGGATCGCAACAGTTTTCGAGGGTAGAGTATTCAACCCAAATTTATAGATTCGACACAAGGGGAGCCAAAGAATATTTGAAGGTATTAGCAGCTAAGTTGTCAATTCAACCACACCTGGAGATTAATTATCTGCAGCAACGTGATCAGTAGCAAAGTAGTTTAATAGCTTTGATAATAGTAACAGTAGCAACAGTAACGGTAACAGTGATAGCAGTAATTTTGTAGCAAGTGCAGCAGTAACGATAGCAGTAGTAACTGTAACACCCCGGTGTAATGATGCTACAGTAATCCCTGAGATCAAGCTAATCATTTTGCTATAACAGCGCTTGGTCACTTTAATCAATATTCCATTTCAAATTCCAGTCGAATTCAATTTGAATTTATGTGTGAAATTCAAAAATGCTCAGACATGAAAACTAAAATGTTCATCATGTGGAACATATTCTTCTGGTAATATTGGTGGTAAACCAACATTTTTGCAAATGTCTAAGTGGCCTAAAATAGCTATAACAGAAAGCTGTTAAAAGAAAAAAACAGAAAGTTAAAATAATGAAAAGGAAAGAAGAAGGGGTGGGAGAGCCCTGGCCTCCCCTTGGGCCTCGGCCCACCTCGGCCAGCCGGACGGCCCACAGCCCCCTGTTCCCCTGGACCTCAACCAGCCTGGCCGGCCCAGTCGGCCCAGCTCCCCGCACCGCACCCCCCTTCCTGTTCCCCGACCCGAGTCGCTACAGGCGCCGTCCCCGCCGGACCCGCCTCGCCGGCGACGCCCAGGCGAGGGGATAAGGCTTGCGCCTCCTCGCCTCCTCGATCCCCGCCTCCACTTGCACCACCCCACTCCCCTCTCCCACTCCGCCTGCTCCTCCTCTCCTCTCTCCCTTCAGATCCATCACCACCGAGCTCCGTCGCCGCCGAGCACCGCGCTCCACCGCGGCCACCGGCGCCCATTCCTCCCTCCGTGGTGTCTAAGAGGTCCGTGGTGGACTGCTTCTTCCTCCTCGTCACCGGGTCGAGCCCGAGAAACGCCACCGTCGTCGCTCGCGTCTTCTTCCCCAACTACGGCCACCGCTACGCAGCCGTTCGATCCGCCCCGAGTCTGCAGCTACTAAACCTCCGAGGGCCACCGTGTGTGCCGCCTGGTGAGCCCCTCTTCTTCTCCCCTCGCTCCCCTGGCCTCTTGCGCTACCATACCCACCGCGCCGCCATGGCCGAGCTCGGCTCCGCCTAGCAGTTGGCCGCCGTCGTTGCCATGCTCGCCTGAGCACGGGAACGTGCTTAGTGCAGCCCGCCGAGGCCGCCCGTGCCGCTTGCCCACCTCGTCGACCCCCGTAGCGCGATCCCGACGAGGTCCCGAACGCCACCACCGCCTCCATTCGTCGCCGACGCCGTTTCCGGCAACTCCAGCTCCGGCCGGCCTCACCACGCGACGCGGCGGGATCTCCTCGTTCGAACGCGCCAAGTCCCGGGCCAAAAGACCCCCTATGCGCGATTCCCGGCGAAGTGCGGCAAGCCCCACCGCTGTTTTGGTCGCCGGCGGCGAAACCCCTCCGCCGCCGACGTGGCACACCTGGGGCCCGCCTCTGGATCACTGCCCGTGGGCCCCCTGGCCCCAGTTGACCACGTTGACCGTGGTCAACTGTGCTGACTGGGCACACAGCGTCACTGAGACGCGGGCCCCATCGCATATTTGGTTAAATAAACGTTTTTCTAAATAAAAATGATTAGTTAAGCTAAATAGTCACTGACATGTGGGGCCCAGCTGTTAATTAACATCTTTTTAGTTAGTTTAAAGTTCTGTTAATCCACTGTCTATGACAGGTGGGACCCACTAGTCAGTTTGACCAGTCAGCGGGTCTGTTGACCTGCTGATGTCATGCTAACACTCTGCTAACGTCGTAATTCCTTTTCTATTAATATTAATAATTCCAGAAAATACTTTAATCTTTAAAAATTTATAGAAATTAAACCGTAACTCGGATGAAAATGTTTTCTACATGAAAGTTGCTCAGAAAAATCCAACGAATCCGAATACGCGGTCCGTTCATCTGTCACATGCCCCTAGCATGTTGAACATGGAACTTTCCCCCTCTTTTCCTCTCTCCGGAATCCGCCTAACGCCGGGAATTCATCCTCGGATGTTTATCCCCTCCGTCTGCAACGTGTAGTACCGCGTTAGTTCACCCCCTAGCGCCGCGTATTGCCATGTTATGCTTTGTGATGTTATGTTTGCTTTATATTTACTGTTTCTCCCCCTCTTCTCCTCGGTAGACCCCGTGGCGGCTGCCGATGCCGCTGTGATCGACTACGTCACCGACGACCCCTCCTTCTTGTCTGAGCAACCAGGCAAGCCCCCCTTTGATCATCCCGATATCGCCCATTCCATTCTCTCATGCTTGCATTAGATTTTGCTACTATAATTGATTGCTCCTATTCTGATGCATAGCCTGCTTTTGTAACCTGCTTATTGTTACCTACCTGCTTATCCTAAACTGCTTAGTATAGGTTTGTTAGTGATCCATCAGTGACCCCCACCTTGTCCTTGTTTCCCCTGCTTCATCATCGAAGACCCGATCAACGGGATCGAAGACCAGGCCCCGGCACCGCACATCACTTTCCCCTTAGTTGCTCGACACTATTGGGTTACTATCGAGTGCCGAGGGTGAGACCTCTACAGCACTTCTGATGTTAACCCTGTAGTGTAGTTATTCCGTTGTGGTCATCGAGGATGATTCCGCCTTAACCACTTCCGATAAGACTCTGTCGTGCAACCCCTCAAGTGTGAACCTCGGGGGTGATTCCTCTTACGTTCACCTTGATGATTACATCGAGTGGAATTCACCGGGGTGATTCCTCGGGTTTTCCCCTTGATGTTTGGACACACAGTTACTATGGTTACTATGACTTTACACTGAACCATGTTACTAAAGACGGGTCGACCCTGAGGGGTACCCGCGCGAGCATAATTGCGAGTGATGTGGAGACAGGTTGACCTGGAGGGTGCCCGCGAGATAATTACGAGGCGTGGCCGGACATTCTTAGACCTTGCCGCAAGTCCTCGAGACGGGGCGACGGGGTCACATCTTTCGTGAGTCTCTGCTTGTTACCGCGCGTTCCTAATCCACTACGATTTGGATATTTGATCCGAGGGGCCTCTGGCCTGATAGCACTAACCATCACGTGGGCATAGTATGGGCGTTCTGCGTCGTATGCATCAGCCGAAGCTTAATAGACGTCAGCGACTGAGCGGCGCGCGCCGGGTTGGACTCGTAAGCTCCTGTCTTTTTAAGGAGGTAGCTAGGTCTGCTCACCGGCCGCCCACGCAACATGCAGGAGTTCCCGGGGCGATGGCCCATGACCCCTGGGGGCATAGGTTTAGTCCGGCGTGCTGGCCTCTCTATTAAGCCTAGGTCGGGTTGCGGCGTATTGTTTGGCCGAGGCCGGGCATGACCCAGGAAAGTGTGTCCGGCCGGAGTTAATCGAGCGTGTGGGTAAGTTGGTGCACCCCTGCAGGGAAGAAAACATCTATCGATAGCCTGTCCTACGGTAAGGGCCACTTGGATTTGTATCCCGATCGATACAACTAGAACTGGATACTTGTGATGAGTAATGGATTATGATGATAACTAGATAGTATGGCTCTGGGATTGCTTTCTCGCTGGGAGTCGAGAAAGGATCTCTGGTCGAGGTTGATAAGACTACTACTACTACCTTGCTTTATGCTACCTTACTCCCTCCTATTGCTGCAAGATGGTGGTTTCCAGAAGATGCTAGTCTTTGATAGGAGTAGGCCTTCTCTCTATTCTGGCATTTCTGCCGCCCTGTCCACATATACAGCCTCCCTTTGATAATGTTGCATATGTAGTATAGATCCTTGCTTGCGAGTACTTTGGATGAGTACTCACGGTTGCTTTGCTCCCCCTTTTCCCCTTTTCTTCTTCTTTCAGGTTGATGCAACCAGATGTCGGAGCCCAGGAGCCAGATGCCACCGCCGATACATACTTGTAACACCCCAAAAATTTTACCTTGTTTTATTAATTAATTTTTTTCCAGGAAATTAAAATTTTATTTTCTGGATTTATCTTTGGATTTCAGAACCTCTCTTTTCTTTGATCTTGTGGAGTTTTTCCCCCAAGTGAGAACTTTCCAAAAATATTATTGGACTTGTATACTCTCTCAATAAAACAATTCTTTATCAGTGGATTTATTTGCATAATTGTTTTTCCTGAGCTTTATTCTTTTAAAATGATTTTTCATAAATTTGGAGCCTCTTTTGCACTGCAACCATTTGATAAATGCATTTAAAATTTTCACCAAAATTTGGGGATGTCATGTGGTGTTTTTAAATCACCCTGATGCAAAAATATCTTTTATTCATTGGAGATTTTAAGCTCTACCCTTAATTTTCAAAACTGGTCCAGTTGGTAAAATTGCACTTCAACCTATTTAAATATTTCTTGAAAACTTCCACCAAAATTTGGGGATGCTAGTAGGAGAATATTATTCAATTTTGTGCAAAAACCCACTGGTGTTCTTTGGAAAATTTGAGCAAATCATCCTCTTTTGCTCTCTGGTCCAGTTTGGCACTTTCTACTGCAACCCCATTTTATTTTGCTCTGTTGCCCATGACTCTTTTTCCTGCTTATAGTCCTCCCTACAAAACTCTTAAGTCCAGGAGGATGGACCCATTGGAGTATTTTTGGTTCATGAGATAATAACCTTTAGTCTCTGCCCGAAATTGGTTTTCTCAAATATTTGCACTAACAAGTTTCTGGTCTTGACCAACTAACCTTGCCACCCTCTTTATCATCTAAAGAGAATATGATCTGGAGAGTTTGGCCACCCCAGGAGTTGCCTAGATGCCCTTAGCTTTTTGTCGAACACTTTGTGTGCATAGCCAGAATTGGCATGATTTTTAGTTTACATTATAAACTTGATCCCCTGACCTAACCACCATGTCCATTAACCTCCTTGCAAACTCTAGCACAGTCCTGTTAATTGCCAACCTCGCTCAAGCACTCTAGCCCACCCTGGCATTCTGTCGAGCATGTCGCGTGCATGCTCTAGGCGCGCCCAGAGCGCACGTTCTGCACGCGCGCGCGCAACCGAGCCGCCGCGTTCGCTACCCCGCGCCCTGGCCTTTGCTCGCCTGCAGGGCCACGCACCGCCCTCGACCACTCGCCAGAACACTCCAAGCCACCCTGGTGCCCTACGGCGCCGCCGTCAGGGCCCTCTTGGCGGCACGCCGGCGTCCACAGTGCGCCTCTGCCATGGACGGCGCCGCCCGAGCCACAACTCCTCGCCAGCTGCCCTCGTGAGTAGGCCGTCCTTATCTCCAAGCCCGTCCGCTAGCACCGACCCTGCTCTGGCCATCGCCACGTCGCCCTGCCGCAACAGAAGTGGTCCGCCGGCGATCTTATCCCCCGCAGCGGCGGAACCGACCTTCCCCGGCTATAAATGGCCCCAGGCCTCGCTCGAGCATCCTCAGGCAAGCCATAGAGTGCACCCCCTCGCTCAAATTCTTCTGAAACCACCGCCTTCTCCGCCTCCGGCAACTTCGGCCGTCGCCGTCCCTCAGCTACATTCGCCGTAGCCGGAGCCCCCTTGCCCTCCCAGTGCCACCATCCTCTTCCCCTCAACCTTGCGGAACCACTCAGACCCTCAAACGCGTTCGGGAACCACCATAGCCCCGGCCCCCAAATCCACCTGAAGCCATCTCCGCCGCGAAGCTCGCCGCCGGTGACTCCCTCCGTCCCCACCTGCCTAGCGACCACCGGGAGGACCGCCCTGGACTGGCGGATCCATCCCGACCCTCAGGACCCCGCGGGGAGACGCCGCTCGTCGACGGCGACCGCCGGAGTCCCGCCTCCGCTCGGGCAGAGGAAGAGGAGGGAGAGGCGACTGGTCAAACCTGACCAGTGGGCCCCGTGGACCCACTGTCAGTGACCCCGAGCCGGCCCACGCTGTTTTAAGTGGAGGCGTAAAGCCCGAAGTACGTGTCCCCCTCTCGAAAGCGTATTTCGTCCGAAACGTTTTCTTTTCAGTTTTATTTTAAAATCAGATTTTGACTGGCTATATCTTTTTAAATAAAACTCCAAATGAATTAATTCTTTTTCCTACCTCTCTCAAATTCCACCTAGTTTATTTTAGGATTTATTTCAAAAATATCTAGGACAACTTTTTGCGCTGTTTTTAAAATATGTGTTATTGGAATATGTTTGAAAATAGGAATTTGGAGGGGAGATTATAACTTTCAAAAGTTTTGGAGTGCACCTCACCCCTCCACACCTTGAAGGCAAGCATCTTGAACTCATATATGATACAAGTTGGGTGCTGTTTTGCTAGAATATTCTAGAACTCCATCATTTATGCTAATGTGGAATGGTGTTATTTTATGTGGAATCATACTCATGCATATAAGCACATGGTGAAAATCTTTTCTGTTATGTATGTGACATTGGTGACCGTAGCTACTTCTCATGCCACATGTGCCTGATGATAGTTCGGAGGGAGTCCAAAAGAAGGTTATGTTCCGGTGAACACAACCCCGTGACTGATGTCTCGTTGTGGCGAGAATGTGCAGTAAGGCATGATGGGGCATGAGGGGTGGTGACCCAGTCGGGAAACTATGAAGAACATTGCTATGCTAACCATGCAGGGAATACATAAACCTCCTGAGTCGGCCGTAGATCGAGTCTTGTTCCAGTAACCTCCCATACTTGTTTCGTACTACCACTTGTCCCTGCCATAGGTAGGGTACGGTTTAGTAAGTTGTCAACCCCTTCCTTGTACACACCAAATAGAGGGGCCGTGATGAGGGTTCCATGGCCCTGGATTAAAGCCAGTCATCCGGTCAGGGGGCATGGGTGTTTCCGGTTGGGACCGAGAGGGGGCACCCCTTAGAGCGCGCAATATAAATTTGATCCCATGCTACATCGAGGTTGTAGCCTCCCCACTTAGAGTTTCGCTTAACGGGTGTCGTGGGTGATTCCAGACATCGGTAAGTTAGACTGGTGTGTGCGGTTAGGTGTGTTTTCAATTAAAAGACCGTAGACGGAATTAGTCCCGATGGACTAAAGAAATCCGTTACCCGTGGGTAAAGAGTACACCCACTGCAGAGATTATACATCTATTCGAATAGCCGTGTCCATGGGTAAGGACTACAGTCTGGGATGGGTAAAGTGTCGGTCTTCGGAGGAGAAAAACTGTTAAACCAGAACTTGGATCATGACTTGTGACTCGTGATGATTATGATTATTATTATTATGGACTAACTATTTACATTATTTGAATTATTGAGTATCCCTGGGACGGTTCTACCTCCTGGATATTGACCATGCTTATTTACGTTATAAGCCCTTTATGTGGTGTCGCTGAGACGCCCGACTGTGGCATGCTTGTTATTTATTTACGTTATAAGCCCTTTATGTGGTGTCGCTGAGACGCCCGACTGTGGCATGCTTGTTATTTATTTATGTTATAAGCCCTTTATGTGGTGTCGCTGAGACGCCTGACTGTGGCATGCTTGTTATTTATTTACGTTATAAGCCCTTTATGTGGTGTCGCTGAGACGCCCGACTGTGGCATGCTTGTTATTTATTTACCTTATAAGCCCTTTATGTGGTGTCGCTCAGACGCCCGACTGTGGCATGCTTGTTATTCTTTTATATAAGCCCTTTATGTGACGTCGCTCAGACGCCCGACTGAGGCACGCTTTATATTATTACCCATTCAAGGTGTCGCTTCAGACACCTGATCGGTGCACTTTTAATTTCCTGCTTACGTGCATCGTGAGTTTTATTTTGGGACTGACTAAGTGATCGCGGATTATTTTAGTGCATGATTATCACCTGCTATGTTATACCTGTTTTCATGATGTTTGCGAGTACATTCAAAGTACTCACTGGCTTGTCCCTGGCTATTGTCTTGGCCAGATTTCTTGCGTGGAGAGGAGCGTTGCGACGACAGCCCCGGAACCTACGCAATGGAGATAGTAGCCTCGCGAAGATAGGAGTTATCCTGGTCAGCTGTTCCTGTGGGAAATGGAGTCTCATAGACGCAGATGAACCACAAACCGCTTCCGCCATCAACCACTAGAAACCAATTGTTGTACTCAGAGGCCACAATGGTCTTGTACTACATATTTTGTACTTTGCTTGGAATTTCTGTATCAAGTTGGTGCCTCATCAGCTAACAGTAATCCTGGGGCTGGTGAGCACAAGGGCTATTTTCTGGGAAATTAATATCCCGAAAACCGGTCGTGACAAACTTGGTATCAGAGCCAGGCTGACCATTGGCTAATCCTATCTTAGCCAGGACAATAAACCTAGGTTAACCTATCCACCAGACCATAACCTATCCTCGGCCAAGCTTCTCGTGTAAGATAGCCACACAGTGACCCCGACGCTTTTGGCAGTCGGTGCCCAACCTATCAGCCTAGCCTGTCGATCACGCGCCAGTTACCGACACCTAATTTGTCTCATTCGCAAGCGTGCGAAGGAAGACTCCGTCCCCTTTTCTATAAAAAGGGCACGCTAGCCACAGCACAACACAGCCTCTTCCCCCAACTCGAGGCATAATGCCTGGCCCTTTGTGCACAATGAGACCACAGCCACCAACCTTGGAGGTTTTGTGACCGTGCTCGCAAACCTCACCCGCCGTGCCTATGCATTAGAAGAGCCCCCAGGATATGTTGTGTACCAAGGACCCATGAGGTGAGAGCCGTCAATTCTGGGCCACTGTACACATCTATGGTAGGGGTCTATTGCCAGAACGCCCCTACAGGTTCACTGGAAGGACAACTTCCTTTGAGCCACAAGCCATCTAGCTAGCAGCTCAAGAGGCTATAGTTCAACTCCGACACTTGTCGCCCAGAGTTAAATGTCGCTCGTTCTACTACTACCCCAGCCGTGACGGGTATGGTAGGCCGCCCCAGGTTGCCAACGGAGATCACGAGACGGATCCTGCATTGTTGCATTTGGTGCGCTATGTAAGTGCACTAGAGGAACTGTTCGATCAGATCACCCTTGATCTGATCGCAGCTCGTGGAGAACTGGTTTGCCGAGCCCCGGCAAGAAGAGAAGATGAGCCCGACGCCGACAACCCAGTCGTGCTGTTCGGACACCCGATCGATTCCTTGAGGACTTCCCCAGCCATCGACCAAAATGCTTTGGTGTCCCCAGAAGTGCTTCGTCGCCTTTTGGGAACACGCTCCAACGGGATTGTGGCCAACAACCCCCGCGATGGTCATCATCGCTACCCCGACCCTGCAGCCCCTCAACCTCATCCAGCTAATCCAGACAGTGAAACCCGTGGAGAAGCCTCGACGTCCACAAGGCATGCCCGCCTAGATATGAACGAAGTAGACTAAGTCGCTCGAATAGTACCGAGCCTTAGTATTTCTAAGCCTTGTAATTGTGTGATCCTGTATCACCATAACTAAATGCTGTCTGCTTGTGCGCCCCTATTTTTTGAATAGTAGCCATGCATAGGTACGTCAGCGTACAGTTGCATTTTTAAATTCCGGGTGCAGCTACCAGAACCATCCCGACGACACCCACAGCAATGCGTCACATTTATGAGATATGTATATCTGTGGCATTGACCCCGACCCCAAGAGCAGAACCGACAAACTAGTTACCCTTCACCGCGGTAAATAACCCAGCCCCAATGCTATATAAAAGGCCACCTCGTGACCTTGCCAAGTACCCCTCACCTTGTGCACAACACTCACAACCATTTCTTTGCCATGCCGACCCCCAGTATTTATCTGAGAACTCCAAACGCAACCCCGGGTAGTTTTGTTAAAATATTGTGGGACTTTACCTGCAGTACCATGAGTGCTATCCATCCACCCCAGTACGAGTTGCTCAAATCGAGGATCACCCCATCCACCTCGAAATATTGGGCAGTGGTGCACATCCCTCCCGTAAACCCAAACCAAGACCCAACGGAAGTCTCCTTCGTGGGGAAATCCATGCCGACTCCGCATATGGCCATAGAAGCTGCTGCATACGAAGCGCTTGCTCGTCTTCGATTCGTGGTACCCTATGCCAGCGAACGAGGGTATTATTACTTTCCGAGTCGTGCAGCACCCGGAGAAGTAACATCTTTTCCCGGTGGACGAATTGAGAGAGACCCGGTACTGGCCAACCTTGCCCAGTATGTTATCGCTCAAGAGTGTTTGACTCAGCGAGTAATGGGTTATCTCCAGAGCCTCGCTGATTTAAATCCTCAGATCGCTATTGGCAGACCACTGAGACCCGACCAGGAGAGACGCATTCATCGGCTAGTCAATCCGCTTCCCCCGATCGAAGAGGAGTGTGCCCCAGTACCAGAGACGTTTTCTCAGGACCCTCTCCATTTACCGTTTTCATTGTAGATGTCACCACTATGTTTATTACCCCAGCATTTATTTATGTGTTGCAACTTGTGCGTGATATTCTAAATTTGTGCGATGAATCAAATATTTGGTTTCAATTATATGAGCAGTTTTACTGCTGTTAATTTTGATTTAACTAATTTTCACTCGCGATAAATTCTGAAGTGAGGCTTTCCCTGAGTTGCTGCGGCGTATACCTCTTCACGACATAGATTTTTATTCACGCAGCAACATAACAGCAGACTCACAACCACAACCACTTGACCACATGCGCTACTTACAAATCCTCGTGCACATTTTGCACCTAACTGATCACACCCGAGCACACCACAGTCTCAGTAGGAGAGATTTGTGAGTAATTTATTCGGGTGCGAGTGGCCTCCAGCACACTGACAGCAGTTAGCACTCGATGCCGCACTTAATCCTCGCGATCACCACCGCCGCGGAGAGCCAACACTCGAGCGGCAGCATCACGACGATCATCAAGGATCATCGTGCACAGGAGCACGGAGAACCCCAGCAACGCCGCCAACCCTCCGCACATCAGGACCACGTACCAGTCCGGCATCACCTCCACCATTAGAGCCTCGTCTCGAGCTCCCGCAAACAGGAATGGAGGAGAATGAAGGAGAAGGAGAAGCGAGGCCAGATGTGAGGAAGAAGAAAGGAGCACCGCGATCATTTTATAGCTCGAGATCGGTGTACGGTGGGCGAAGTCCACCAGCATCGCTCGTCGCTCGATCGCCGGTGTTCGGAGGCGGATCCGCGAGCAGTGCCGACAGTGCACTGGCCCGCGAGGTGAGTGCACGCTGCACCGGCAGCTAGCACACCGCGCACTACCGCAGTACGGCCTAGATGCCCTACGCGCTAGACGTCGCCGGTGGAGAAAGCTCGGGAAAGCACGCGAGAGAGAGAAAGAAGAGAGGGCCAGAGGTAGAAGAAGAGACTGACAGTGGACCCCGGGTCCACCTGTCAGCCAGAGAGAGCGCTGTGCTCTCGGGTACGACCAACGTATTTTAGTAATTTAGAATTTTATTCTAAATTTACTGCAACCAAAGTAGAAATATCTCGTTTTCCCTAACCGTGGATTTTTCCACGCGGCGCCAGTATTCCACTATAGTTTTACACCACTTATTGCCCTCTCACTGTAGATACATTTTATTGCATAAGTAGGATGATTTTTTTAAGAGCAATGTTTGTTCAAAACAGCTTTTAGCAAATCTCGAGGACGAGATTTTCTTAAGGGGGGTAGTGTTGTAACACCCCAAAATTTTTACCTTGTTTTATTAATTAAAATTTTGCCAGGAAATTAAATTTTTATTTTCTGGATTTATCTTTGGATTTCAGAATCTCTCTTTTCTTTGATCTTGTGGAGTTTTTCCCCCAAGTGAGAACTTTCCAAAAATATTATTGGACTTGTATACTCTCTCAATAAAACAATTCTTTATCAGTGGATTTATTTGCATAATTGTTTTTCCTGAGCTTTATTCTTTTAAAATGATTTTTCATAAATTTGGAGCCTCTTTTGCACTGCAACCATTTGATAAATGCATTTAAAATTTTCACCAAAATTTGGGGATGTCATGTGGTGTGTTTAAATCACCCTGATGCAAAAATATCTTTTATTCATTGGAGATTTTAAGCTCTACCCTTAATTTTCAAAACTGGTCCAGTTGGTAAAATTGCACTTCAACCTATTTAAATATTTCTTGAAAACTTCCACCAAAATTTGGGGATGCTAGTAGGAGTATATTATTCAATTTTGTGCAAAAACCCACTGGTGTTCTTTGGAAAATTTGAGCAAATCATCCTCTTTTGCTCTCTGGTCCAGTTTGGCACTTTCTACTGCAACCCCATTTTATTTTGCTCTGTTGCCCATGACTCTTTTTCCTGCTTATAGTCCTCCCTACAAAACTCTTAAGTCCAGGAGGATGGACCCATTGGAGTATTTTTGGTTCATGAGATAATAACCTTTAGTCTCTGCCCGAAATTGGTTTTCTCAAATATTTGCACTAACAAGTTTCTGGTCTTGACCAACTAACCTTGCCACCCTCTTTATCATCTAAAGAGAATATGATCTGGAGAGTTTGGCCACCCCAGGAGTTGCCTAGATGCCCTTAGCTTTTTGTCGAACATTTGTGTGCATAGCCAGAATTGGCATGATTTTTAGTTTACATTATAAACTTGATCCCCTGACCTAACCACCATGTCCATTAACCTCCTTGCAAACTCTAGCACAGTCCTGTTAATTGCCAACCTCGCTCAAGCACTCTAGCCCACCCTGGCATTCTGTCGAGCATGTCGCGTGCGTGCTCTAGGCGCGCCCAGAGCGCACGTTTTGCACGCGCGCGCGCAACCGAGCCGCCGCGTTAGCTACCCCGCGCCCTGGCCTTTGCTCGCCTGCAGGGCCACGCACCGCCCTCGACCACTCGCCAGAACACTCCAAGCCGCCCTGGCGCCCTACGGCGCCGCTGTCAGGGCCCTCTTGGCGGCACGCCGGCATCCACAGTGCGCCTCTGCCATGGACGGCGCCGCCCGAGCCACAACTCCTCGCCAGCTGCCCTCGTGAGTAGGCCGTCCTTATCTCCAAGCCCGTCCGCTAGCACCGACCCTGCTCTGGCCATCGCCACGTCGCCCCTGCCGCAACAAAAGTGGTCCGCCGGCGATCTTATCCCCCGCAGCGGCGGAACCGACCTTCCCCGGCTATAAATGGCCCCAGGCCTCGCTCGAGCATCCTCAGGCAAGACATAGAGTGCACCCCCTCGCTCAAATTCTTCTGAAACCACCGCCTTCTCCGCCTCCGGCAACTTCGGCCGTCGCCGTCCCTCAGCTACATTCGCCGTAGCCGGAGCACCCTTGCCCTCCCAGTGCCACCATCCTCTTCCCCTCAACCTTGCGGAACCACTCAGACCCTCAAACGCGTTCGGGAACCACCATAGCCCCGGCCCCCAAATCCACCCGAAGCCATCTCCGCCGCAAAGCTCGCCGCCGGCGACTCCCTCCGTCCCCACCTGCCCAGCGACCACCGGGAGGACCGCCCTGGACTGGCGGATCCATCCCCACCCTCAGGACCCCGCGGGGAGACGCCGCTCGTCGACGGCGACCGCCGGAGTCCCGCCTCCGCTCGGGCAGAGGAAGAGGAGGGAGAGGCGACTGGTCAAACCTGACCAGTGGGCCCCGTGGACCCACTGTCAGTGACCCCGAGCCGGCCCACGCTGTTTTAAGTGGAGGCGTAAAGCCCGAAGTACGTGTCCCCCTCTCGAAAGCGTATTTCGTCCGAAACGTTTTCTTTTCTGTTTTATTTTAAAATCAGATTTGAAACTTTGACTGGCTATATCTTTTTAAATAAAACTCCAAATGAATTAATTCTTTTTCCTACCTCTCTCAAATTCCACCTAGTTTATTTTAAGATTTATTTCAAAATATCTAGGACAACTTTTTGCGCTGTTTTTAAAGTATGTGTTATTGGAATATGTTTGAAAATAGGAATTTGGAGGGGAGATTATAACTTTCAAAAGTTTTGGAGTGCACCTCACCCCTCCACACCTTGAAGGCAAGCATCTTGAACTCAGATATGATACAAGTTGGGTGCTGTTTTGCTAGAATATTCTAGAACTCCATCATTTATGCTAATGTGGAATGGTGTTATTTTATGTGGAATCATACTCATGCATATAAGCACATGGTGAAAATCTTTTCTGTTATGTATGTGACATTGGTGACCGTAGCTACTTCTCATGCCACATGTGCCTGATGATAGTTCGGAGGGAGTCCGAAAGAAGGTTATGTTCCGGTGAACACAACCCCGTGACTGATGTCTCGTTGTGGCGAGAATGTGCAGTAAGGCATGATGGGGCATGAGGGGTGGTGACCCAGTCGGGAAACTATGAAGAACATTGCTATGCTAACCATGCAGGGAATACATAAACCTCCTGAGTCGGCCGTAGATCGAGTCTTGTTCCAGTAACCTCCCATACTTGTTTCGTACTACCACTTGTCCCTGCCATAGGTAGGGTACGGTTTAGTAAGTTGTCAACCCCTTCCTTGTACACACCAAATAGAGGGGCCGTGATGAGGGTTCCATGGCCCTGGATTAAAGCCAGTCATCCGGTCAGGGGGCATGGGTGTTTCCGGTTGGGACCGAGAGGGGGCACCCCTTAGAGCGCGCGATATAAATTTGATCCCATGCTACGTCGAGGTTGTAGCCTCCCCACTTAGAGTTTCGCTTAACGGGTGTCGTGGGTGATTCCAGACATCGGTAAGTTAGACTGATGTGTGCGGTTAGGTGTGTTTTCAATTAAGAGACCATAGACGGAATTAGTCCCGATGGACTAAAGAAATCCGTTACCCGTGGGTAAAGAGTACACCCTCTGCAGAGATTATACATCTATTCGAATAGCCGTGTCCATGGGTAAGGACTACAGTCTGGGATGGGTAAAGTGTCGGTCTTCGGAGGAGAAAAACTGTTAAACCAGAACTTGGATCATGACTTGTGACTCGTGATGATTATGATTATTATTATTATGGACTAACTATTTACATTATTTGAATTATTGAGTATCCCTGGGACGGTTCTACCTCCTGGATATTGACCATGCTTATTTACGTTATAAGCCCTTTATGTGGTGTCGCTGAGACGCCCGACTGTGGCATGCTTGTTATTTATTTACGTTATAAGCCCTTTATGTGGTGTCGCTGAGACGCCCGACTGTGGCATGCTTGTTATTTATTTATGTTATAAGCCCTTTATGTGGTGTCGCTGAGACACCTGACTGTGGCATGATTGTTATTTATTTACGTTATAAGCCCTTTATGTGGTGTCGCTGAGACGCCCGACTGTGGCATGCTTGTTATTTATTTACCTTATAAGCCCTTTATGTGGTGTCGCTCAGACGCCCGACTGTGGCATGCTTGTTATTCTTTTATATAAGCCCTTTATGTGACGTCGCTCAGACGCCCGACTGAGGCACGCTTTATATTATTACCCATTCAAGGTGTCGCTTCAGACACCTGATCGGTGCACTTTTAATTTCCTGCTTACGTGCATCGTGAGTTTTATTTTGGGACTGACTAAGTGATCGCGGATTATTTTAGTGCATGATTATCACCTGCTATGTTATACCTGTTTTCATGATGTTTGCGAGTACATTCAAAGTACTCACTGGCTTGTCCCTGGCTATTGTCTTGGCCAGATTTCTTGCGTGGAGAGGAGCGTTGCGACGACAGCCCCGGAACCTACGCAATGGAGATAGCAGCCTCGCGAAGATAGGAGTTATCCTGGTCAGCTGTTCCTGTGGGAAATGGAGTCCCATAGACGCAGATGAACCACAAACCGCTTCCGCCATCAACCACTAGAAACCAATTGTTGTACTCAGAGGCCACAATGGTCTTGTACTACATATTTTGTACTTTGCTTGGAATTTCTGTATCAAGTTGGTGCCTCATCAGCTAACAGTAATCCTGGGGCTGGTGAGCACAAGGGCTATTTTCTGGGAAATTAATATCCCGAAAACCGGTCGTGACAAACTTGGTATCAGAGCCAGGCTGACCATTGGCTAATCCTATCTTAGCCAGGACAATAAACCTAGGTTAACCTATCCACCAGACCATAACCTATCCTCGGCCAAGCTTCTCGTGTAAGATAGCCACACAGTGACCCCGACGCTTTTGGCAGTCGGTGCCCAACCTATCAGCCTAGCCTGTCGATCACGCGCCAGTTACCGACACCTAATTTGTCTCATTCGCAAGCGTGCGAAGGAAGACTCCGTCCCCTTTTCTATAAAAAGGGCACGCTAGCCACAGCACAACACAGCCTCTTCCCCCAACTCGAGGCATAATGCCTGGCCCTTTGTGCACAATGAGACCACAGCCACCAACCTTGGAGGTTTTGTGACCGTGCTCGCAAACCTCACCCGCCGTGCCTATGCATTAGAAGAGCCCCCAGGATATGTTGTGTACCAAGGACCCATGAGGTGAGAGCCGTCAATTCTGGGCCACTGTACACATCTATGGTAGGGGTCTATTGCCAGAACGCCCCTACAGGTTCACTGGAAGGACAACTTCCTTTGAGCCACAAGCCATCTAGCTAGCAGCTCAAGAGGCTATAGTTCAACTCCGACACTTGTCGCCCAGAGTTAAATGTCGCTCGTTCTACTACTACCCCAGCCGTGACGGGTATGGTAGGCCGCCCCAGGTTGCCAACGGAGATCACGAGACGGATCCTGCATTGTTGCATCTTGGTGCGCTATGTAAGTGCACTAGAGGAACTGTTCGATCAGATCACCCTTGATCTGATCGCAGCTCGTGGAGAACTGGTTCGCCGAGCCCCGGCAAGAAGAGAAGATGAGCCCGACGCCGACAACCCAGTCGTGCTGTTCGGACACCCGATCGATTCCTTGAGGACTTCCCCAGCCATCGACCAAAATGCTTTGGTGTCCCCAGAAGTGCTTCGTCGCCTTTTGGGAACACGCTCCAACGGGATTGTGGCCAACAACCCCCGCGATGGTCATCATCGCTACCCCGACCCTGCAGCCCCTCAACCTCATCCAGCTAATCCCGACGGTGAAACCCGTGGAGAAGCCTCGACGTCCACAAGGCAAGCCCGCCTAGATATGAACGAAGTAGACTAAGTCGCTCGAGTAGTACCGAGCCTTAGTATTTCTACGCCTTGTAATTGTGTGATCCTGTATCACCATAACTAAATGCTGTCTACTTGTGCGCCCCTATTTTTTGAATAGTAGCCATGCATAGGTACGTCAGCGTACAGTTGCAATTTTAAATTCTG
This sequence comes from Triticum aestivum, assembly GCF_018294505.1. Taxonomy (NCBI): domain Eukaryota; kingdom Viridiplantae; phylum Streptophyta; class Magnoliopsida; order Poales; family Poaceae; genus Triticum; species Triticum aestivum. The sequence goes on from NC_057805.1 coordinate 77,067,326, forward strand.
GGCGCAGCTACCAGAACCATCCCGACGACACCCACAGCAATGCGTCACATTTATGAGATATGTATATCTGTGGCATTGACCCCGACCCCAAGAGCAGAACCGACAAACTAGTTACCCTTCACCGCGGTAAATAACCCAGCCCCAATGCTATATAAAAGGCCACCTCGTGACCTTGCCAAGTACCCCTCACCTTGTGCACAACACTCACAACCATTTCTTTGCCATGCCGACCCCCAGTATTTATCTGAGAACTCCAGACGCAACCCCGGGTAGTTTTGTTAAAATATTGTGGGACTTTACCTGCAGTACCATGAGTGCTATCCATCCACCCCAGTACGAGTTGCTCAAATCGAGGATCACCCCATCCACCTCGAAATATTGGGCAGTGGTGCACATCCCTCCCGTAAACCCAAACCAAGACCCAACGGAAGTCTCCTTCGTGGGGAAATCCATGCCGACTCCGCATATGGCCATAGAAGCTGCTGCATACGAAGCGCTTGCTCATCTTCGATTCGTGGTACCCTATGCCAGCGAACGAGGGTATTATTACTTTCCGAGTCGTGCAGCAGCCGGAGAAGTAACATCTTTTCCCGGTGGACGAATTGAGAGAGACCCGGTACTGGCCAACCTTGCCCAGTATGTTATCGCTCAAGAGCATTTGACTCAGCGGGTAATGGGTTATCTCCAGAGCCTCGCTGATTTAAATCCTCAGATCGCTATTGGCAGACCACTGAGACCCGACCAGGAGAGACGCATTCATCGGCTAGTCAATCCGCTTCCCCCGATCGAAGAGGAGTGTGCCCCAGTACCAGAGACGTTTTCTCAGGACCCTCTCCATTTACCGTTTTCATTGTAGATGTCACCGCTATGTTTATTACCCAGCATTTATTTATGTGTTGCAACTTGTGCGTGATATTCTAAATTTGTGCGATGAATCAAATATTTGGTTTCAATTATGTGAGCAGTTTTACTGCTGTTAATTTTGATTTAACTAATTTTCACTGACGATAAATTCTGAAGTGAGGCTTTCCCTGAGTTGCTGCGGCGTATACCTCTTCACGACATAGATTTTTATTCACGCAGCAACATAACAGCAGACTCACAACCACAACCACTTGACCACATGCGCTACTTACAAATCCTCGTGCACATTTTGCACCTAACTGATCACACCCGAGCACACCACAGTCTCAGTAGGAGAGATTTGTGAGTAATTTATTCGGGTGCAAGTGGCCTCCAGCACACTGACAGCAGTTAGCACTCGATGCCGCACTTAATCCTCGCGATCACCACCGCCGCGGAGAGCCAACACTCGAGCGGCAGCATCACGACGATCATCAAGGATCATCGTGCACAGGAGCACGGAGAACCCCAGCAACGCCGCCAACCCTCCGCACATCAGGACCACGTACCAGTCCGGCATCACCTCCGCCATTAGAGCCTCGTCTCGAGCTCCCGCAAACAGGAATGGAGGAGAATGAAGGAGAAGGAGAAGCGAGGCCAGGTGTGAGGAAGAAGAAAGGAGCACCGCGATCATTTTATAGCTCGAGATCGGTGTACGGTGGGCGAAGTACACCAGCATCGCTCGTCGCTCGATCGCCGGTGTTCGGAGGCGGATCCGCGAGCAGTGCCGACAGTGCACTGGCCCGCGAGGGGAGTGCACGCTGCACCGGCAGCTAGCACACCGCGCACTACCGCAGTACGGCCTAGATGCCCTACGCGCTAGACGTCGCCGGTGGAGAAAGCTCGGGAAAGCACGCGAGAGAGAGAGAAAGAAGAGAGGGCCAGAGGTAGAAGAAGAGACTGACAGTGGACCCCGGGTCCACCTGTCAGCCAGAGAGAGCGCTGTGCTCTCGGGTACGACCAACGTATTTTAGTAATTTAGAATTTTATTCTAAATTTACTGCAACCAAAGTAGAAATATCTCGTTTTCCCTAACCGTGGATTTTTCCACGCGGCGCCAGTATTCCACTATAGTTTTACACCACTTATTGCCCTCTCACTGTAGATACATTTTATTGCATAAGTAGGATGATTTTTTTAAGAGCAATGTTTGTTCAAAACAGCTTTTAGCAAATCTCGAGGACGAGATTTTCTTAAGGGGGGTAGTGTTGTAACACCCCAAAATTTTTACCTTGTTTTATTAATTAAAATTTTGCCAGGAAATTAAATTTTTATTTTCTGGATTTCTCTTTGGATTTCAGAATCTCTCTTTTCTTTGATCTTGTGGAGTTTTTCCCCCAAGTGAGAACTTTCCAAAAATATTATTGGACTTGTATACTCTCTCAATAAAACAATTCTTTATCAGTGGATTTATTTGCATAATTGTTTTTCCTGAGCTTTATTCTTTTAAAATGATTTTTCATAAATTTGGAGCCTCTTTTGCACTGCAACCATTTGATAAATGCATTTAAAATTTTCACCAAAATTTGGGGATGTCATGTGGTGTGTTTAAATCACCCTGATGCAAAAATATCTTTTATTCATTGGAGATTTTAAGCTCTACCCTTAATTTTCAAAACTGGTCCAGTTGGTAAAATTGCACTTCAACCTATTTAAATATTTCTTGAAAACTTCCACCAAAATTTGGGGATGCTAGTAGGAGTATATTATTCAATTTTGTGCAAAAACCCACTGGTGTTCTTTGGAAAATTTGAGCAAATCATCCTCTTTTGCTCTCTGGTCCAGTTTGGCACTTTCTACTGCAACCCCATTTTATTTTGCTCTGTTGCCCATGACTCTTTTTCCTGCTTATAGTCCTCCCTACAAAACTCTTAAGTCCAGGAGGATGGACCCATTGGAGTATTTTTGGTTCATGAGATAATAACCTTTAGTCTCTGCCCGAAATTGGTTTTCTCAAATATTTGCACTAACAAGTTTCTGGTCTTGACCAACTAACCTTGCCACCCTCTTTATCATCTAAAGAGAATATGATCTGGAGAGTTTGGCCACCCCAGGAGTTGCCTAGATGCCCTTAGCTTTTTGTCGAACACTTTGTGTGCATAGCCAGAATTGGCATGATTTTTAGTTTACATTATAAACTTGATCCCCTGACCTAACCACCATGTCCATTAACCTCCTTGCAAACTCTAGCACAGTCCTGTTAATTGCCAACCTCGCTCAAGCACTCTAGCCCACCCTGGCATTCTGTCGAGCATGTCGCGTGCGTGCTCTAGGCGCGCCCAGAGCGCACGTTTTGCACGTGCGCGCGCAACCGAGCCGCCGCGTTCGCTACCCTGCGCCCTGGCCTTTGCTCGCCTGCAGGGCCACGGCCCGCCCTCGACCACTCGCCAGAACACTCCAAGCCGCCCTGGCGCCCTACAGCGCCGCCGTCAGGGCCCTCTTGGTGGCACGCCGGCGTCCACAGTGCGCCTATGCCATGGACGGCGCCGCCCGAGCCACAACTCCTCGCCAGCTGCCCTCGTGAGTAGGCCGTCCTTATCTCCAAGCCCGTCCGCTAGCACCGACCCTGCTCTGGCCATCGCCACGTCGCCCTGCCGCAACAGAAGTGGTCCGCCGGCGATCTTATCCTCCGCAGGGGCGGAACCGACCTTCCCCGGCTATAAATGGCCCCAGGCCTCGCTCGAGCATCCTCAGGCAAGCCATAGAGTGCGCCCCCTCACTCAAATTCTTCTGAAACCACCGCCTTCTCCGCCTCCGGCAACTTCGGCCGTCGCCGTCCCTCAGCTACATTCGCCGTAGCCGGAGCCCCCTTGCCCTCCCAGCGCCACCATCCTCTTCCCCTCAACCTTGCGGAACCACTCAGACCCTCAAACGCGTTCGGGAACCACCATAGCCCCGGCCCCCAAATCCACCCGAAGCCATCTCCGCCGCGAAGCTCGCCGCCGGCGACTTCCTCCGTCCCCACCTGCCTAGCGACCACCGGGAGGACCGCCCTGGACTGGCGGATCCATCCCCGCCCTCAGGACCCCGCGGGGAGACGCCGCTCGTCGACGGCGACCGCCGGAGTCCCGCCTCCGCTCGGGCAGAGGAAGAGGAGGGAGAGGCGACTGGTCAAACCTGACCAGTGGGCCCCGTGGACCCACTGTCAGTGACCCCGAGCCGGCCCACGCTATTTTAAGTGGAGGCGTAAAGCCCGAAGTATGTGTCCCCCGCTCGAAAGCGTATTTCGTCCGAAACATTTTCTTTTCTGTTTTATTTTAAAATCAGATTTTGACTGAAACTTTGACTGGCTATATCTTTTTAAATAAAACTCAAAATGAATTAATTCTTTTTCCTACCTCTCTCAAATTCCACCTAGTTTATTTCAAGATTTATTTCAAAAATATCTAGGACAAATTTTTGCGCTGTTTTTAAAGTATGTGTTATTGGAATATGTTTGAAAATAGGAATTTGGATGGGAGATTATAACTTTCAAAAGTTTTTGAGTGCACCTCACCCCTCCACACCTTGAAGGCAAGCATCTGGAACTCAGATATGATACAAGTTGGGTGCTGTTTTGCTAGAATATTCTAGAACTCCATCATTTATGCTAATGTGGAATGGTGTTATTTTATGTGGAATCATACTCATGCATATAAGCACATGGTGAAAATCTTTTCTGTTATGTATGTGACATTGGTGACAGTAGCTACTTCTCATGCCACATGTGCCTGATGATAGTTCGGAGGGAGTCCGAAAGAAGGTTATGTTCCGGTGAACACAACCCCGTGACTGACGTCTCTTTGTGGCGAGAATGTGCAGTAAGGCATGATGGGGCATGAGGGGTGGTGACCCAGTCGCGAAACTATGAAGAACATTGCTATGCTAACCATGCAGGGAATACATAAAACTCCTGAGTCGGCCGTAGATCGAGTCTTGTTCCAGTAACCCCCCATACTTGTTTCGTACTACCACTTGTCCCTGCCATAGGTAGGGTACGGTTCAGTAAGTTGTCAACCCCTTCCTTGTACACACCAAATAGAGGGGCCGTGATGAGGGTTCCATGGCCCTGGATTAAAGCCAGTCATCCGGTCAGGGGGCATGGGTGTTTCTGTTGGGGAACGTAGCAGAAATTCAAAATTTTCTACGCATCACCAAGATCAATCTATGGAGTCATCTAGCAACGAGCGAGAGAGGAGTGCATCTACATACCCTTGTAGATCGCGAGCGGAAGCGTTCAAGAGAACGAGGTTGATGGAGTCGTACTCGTCGTGATCCAAATCACCGATGATCCTAGCGCCGAACGGACGGCACCTCCGCGTTCAACACACGTACGGAGCAGCGAAGTCTCCTCCTTCTTGATCCAGCAAGGGGGGAGGAGAGGTTTATGGAGATCCAGCAGCACGACGGCATGGTGGTGGAAGTAGCGGGATCCCGGCAGGGCTTCGCCAAGCACAAGCGGGGAGGAAGAGGTGTCACGGGAGGGAGAGGGAGGCGCCAGGGCTTAGATATTGCTGCCCTCCCTCCCCCCACTATATATAGGGCCAAGGGAGAGGGGGGGGGGCGCAGCCTTGGCCCTTCCTCCAAGGAAGGGTGCGGCCAGGGAGGAGTCCTTCCCCCCCAAGGCACCTCGGAGGTGCCTTCCCCCTTTAGGACTCTCCGTTTTTCTTATCTCTTGGCGCATGGGCCTCTTGGGGCTGGTGCCCTTGGCCCATATAGGCCAAGGCGCACCCCCTACAGCCCATGTGCCCCCCCGGGGCTGGTGGACCCCCGGACCCCTTTCGGCACTCCCGGTACAATACCGATAAAGTGCGGAACTTTTCCGGCGACCAAAACAAGACTTCCCATATATAAATCTTTACCTCCGGACCATTCCAGAACTCCTCGTGACGTCTGGGATCTCATCCGAGACTCCGAACAACTTTCGGGTTACCGCATACTAATATCTCTATAACCCTAGCATCTGCATGGAGTTTCTTCATGCATATATACCAATAGACATGTTTCACATGTCTCAATCTTTTCAAAAGCCGAGTGAGTCCAAAGATCCATCTACATGGAGCTTCTTCATGCGTTCTATACCAATATGACTCAAATGGCAGTTCCACAAGTATGTGGTACTATCATTACTATTTTATATCTTTTGGCACGAACATGTGTATCACTGCGATCGAGATTCATTTTAGGTGCAAGACCATTGAAGGTATTATTCAAATAAACAGAGTAACCATTATTCTCCTTAAATGAATAACCGTATTGCGATAAACATAATCCAATCATGTTTATGCTCAACACCAAATAACAATTATTTAGGTTTAACACCAATCTCGATGGTAGAGGGAGCATGCGATGCTTGATCACATCAACCTTGGAAACACTTCCAACACATATCGTCATCTCACCTTTAGCTAGTCTCCGTTTATACCGCAGCTTTTATTTCGTGTTACTAACACTTAGCAACCGAACCGGTATCTAATACCCTGGTGCTACTAGGAGTACTAGTAAAGTACACATTCAGATAATGTATATCCAATATACTTCTGTCGACCTTGCCTGCCTTCTCATCTACCAAGTATCTAGGGTAGTTCCGCTTCAGTGACCGTTCCCCTCATTACAGAAGCACTTAGTCTCGGGTTTGGGTTCAACCTTGGGATTTTTCACTAGAGCAGCAAATGATTTGCTGTTTCATGAAGTATACCTTTTGCCCTTGCCCTTCTAGAAACTAGTGGTTTTACTAACCATCAACAATTGATGCTCCTTCTTGATTTCTACTTTCGCGGTGTCAAACATCGCGAGTTGCTCAAGGATCATCATGTCTATCCCCGATATGTTATAGTTCATCACGAAGCTCTAATAGCTTGGTGGCAGTGACTATGGAGAACCATCACTATCTCATCTGGAAGATTAACTCCCACTCGATTCAAGTGATTGTAGTACTCAGACAATCTGAGCACATGCTCAACGATTGAGCTTTTCTCCCTTAGTTTGCAGGCTTAAGAAACTTGTAAGAGGTCTCATACCTCTTGACGTCGGCACTAGTCTGAAATCCCAATTTCAGTCTTTGGAACATCTCATATGTTCTGCGACGTTTCAAAACCGTCTTGTCGCCACAATTCTAAACCGTTAGCATTACGCACTGAACTATCACGTAGTCATCAAAACGTGTATGTCAGATGTTTCGCAACATCTACAGACAACGCTGAGGTTCAGCACACCGAGCGGTGCATTAATGACATAAGCCTTCTGTGCAGCAATGAGGACAATCCTCAGTTTACGGACCCAGTCCGCATAATTGCTACTACCAACTTTCAACTAAATTTTCTCTAGGAACATATCTTAAACAGTAGAGCTAAAGCGTAAGCTATGACATAATTTTGCAAGGACCTTTTGACTATGTTCATGATAATTGAGTTCATCTAATTAATGAAGTCCCACTCAGATAGACATCCCTCTAGTCATCTAAGTGATACATGATCCGAGTCAAACTAGGCCATGTCCGATCATCACGTGAGACGGACTAGTCATCATCGGTGAACATCTCCATGTTGATCGTATCTACTATACGACTCATGTTCGACCTTTCGGTCTCTTGTGTTCCGAGGCCATGTCTGTACATGCTAGGCTCGTCAAGTCAACCTAAGTGTTTTTGCATGTGTTCCGAGGCCATGTCTTTACATGCTAGGCTCGTCAACACCCGTTGTATTCGAACGTTAGAATCTATCACAGCCGATCATCACGTGGTGCTTCGAAACAACGAACCTTCGCAACGGTGCACAGTTAGGGGGAACACGTCTCTTGAAATTTTAGTGAGGGATCATCTTATTTATGCCACCGTCGTTCTAAGCAAATATGAAGTAAACATGATAAACATCACATGCAAATCATAAAGTGACGTGATATGGCCAATATCATCTTGCGCATTTTGATCTCCATCTTCGAGGCGCGGCATGATCACCTTCGTCACCGGCATGACACCATGATCTCCATCATCGTGTCTTCATGAAGTTGTCTCGCCAACTATTACTTCTGATACTATAGCTAACGGTTAGCAATAAAGTAAAGTAATTACATGGCGTTTTCATTGACATGCAGGTCATACAATAAATTAAGACAACTCCTATGGCTCCTGCCGGTTGTCATACTCATCGACATGCAAGTCGTGATTCCTATTATAAGAACATGATCAATCTCACACATCACATATATCATTCATCACGTCCTTTTGGCCATATCACATCACATAGCATACCCTGCAAAAACAAGTTAGACATCCTCTAATTGTTGTTGCATGTTTTACGTGGCTGCTATGGGATTCTAGCAAGAACATTTCTTACCTACGCAAAAGCCACAACGTGATATGCCAATTTCTATTTACCCTTCATAAGGACCCTTTTCATCGAATCCGATCCGACTAAAGTGGGAGAGACAGACACCCGCTAGCCACCTTATGCAACTAGTGCATGTCAGTCGGTGGAACCTGTCTCACGTAAGAGTACGTGTAAGGTCGGTCCGGGCCGCTTCATCCCATGATGCCGCCGAATCAAGATAAGACTAGTAACGGCAAGTAAATTGACAAAATCGACGCCCACAACTACTTTGTGTTCTACTCGTGCATAGAAACTACGCATAGACCTAGCTCATGATGCCAATGTTGGGGAACGTAGCAGAAATTCAAAATTTTCTATGCATCACCAAGATCAATCTATGGAGTCATCTAGCAACGAGAGAGAGGAGTGCATCTACATACCCTTGTAGATCGCGAGCGGAAGCGTTCAAGAGAACGGGGTTGATGGAGTCGTACTCGTCGTGATCCAAATCACCGATGATCCTAGCGCCGAACGGACGGCACCTCCGCGTTCAACACACGTACGGAGGAGCGAAGTCTCCTCCTTCTTGATCCAGCAAGGGGGGAGGAGAGGTTTATGGAGATCCAGCAGCACGACGGCGTGGTGGTGGAGGTAGCGGGATCCCGGCAGGGCTTCGCCAAGCGCAAGCGGGGAGGAAGAGGTGTCACGGGAGGGAGAGGGAGGCGCCAGGGCTTAGATATTACTGCCCTCCCTCCCCCCACTATATATAGGGCCAAGAGAGGGGGGGGGGGCGCAGCCTTGGCCCTTCCTCCAAGGAAGGGTGCGGCCAGGGAGGAGTCCTTCCCCCCCAAGGCACCTCGGAGGTGCCTTCCCCCTTTAGGACTCTCCGTTTTTCTTATCTCTTGGCGCATGGGCCTCTTGGGGCTGGTGCCCTTGGCCCATATAGGCCAAGGCGCACCCCCTACAGCCCATGTGGCCCCCCGGGGCTGGTGGACCCCCTTGGTGGACCCCCGGACCCCTTTCGGCACTCCCGGTACAATACCGATAAAGTGCGAAACTTCTCCGGCGACCAAAACAAGACTTCCCATATATAAATCTTTACCTCCGGACCATTCCGGAACTCCTCGTGACGTCCGGGATCTCATCCGGGACTCCGAACAACTTTCGGGTTACCGCATACTTATATCTCTATAACCCTAACGTCACCGAACCTTAAGTGTGTAGACCCTACGGGTTCGGGAACCATGCAGACATGACCGAGACGTTCTCCGGCCAATAACCAACAGCGGGATCTGGATACCCATGTTGGCTCCCAAATGTTCCACGATGATCTCATCGGATGAACCACGATGTCGAGGATTCAATCAATCCCGTATACAATTCCCTTTGTCAATCGGTATGTTACTTGCCCGAGATTCAATCGTCGGTATCCCTATACCTTGTTCAATCTCGTTACCGGCAAGTCTCTTTACTCGTTCCGTAACTCACATCATCCCGTGATCAACTCCTTGGTCACATTGTGCACATTATGATGATGTTTTACCGAGTGGGCCCAGAGATACCTCTCCGTTTACACGGAGTGACAAATCCCAGTCTCGATTCGTGCCAACCCAACAGACACTTTCGGAGATACCCGTAGTGCACCTTTATAGCCACCCAGTTACGTTGTGACGTTTGGCACACCCAAAGAATTCCTACGGTATCCGGGAGTTGCACAATCTCATGGTCTAAGGAAATGATACTTGATATTAGAAAAGCTCTGAGCAAACGAACTACACGATCTTGTGCTAGGCTTAGGATTGGGTCTTGTCCATCACATCATTCTCCTAATGATGTGATCCCGTTATCAATGACATCCAATGTCCATGGTCAGGAAACCGTAACCATCTATTGATCAACGAGCTAGTCAACTAGAGGCTTACTAGGGACATGGTGTTGTCTATGTATCCACACATGTATCTGAGTTTCCTATCAATACAATTTTAGCATGGATAATAAACGATTATCATGAACAAGGAAATATAATAATAACCAATTTATTATTGCCTCTAGGGCATATTTCCAACAGTTTTCGGTTGGGACCGAGAGGGGGGCACCCCCTAGAGCGTGTAATATAAATTTGATCCCATGCTACGTCGAGGTTGTAGCCTCCCCACTTAGAGTTTCGCTTAACGGGTGTCGTGGGTGATTCCAGACACCGGTAAGTTAGACTGGTGTGTGCGGTTAGGTGTGTTTTCAATTAAAAGACCGTAGACGGAATTAGTCCCGATGGACTAAAGAAATCCGTTACCCGTGGGTAAAGAGTACACCCTCTGCAGAGATTATACATCTATTCGAATAGCCGTGTCCATGGGTAAGGACTACAGTCTGGGATGGGTCAAGTGTCGGTCTTAGTGTCGGTCTTCGGAGGAGAAAAACTGTTAAACCAGAACTTGGATCATGACTTGTGACTCGTGATGATTATGATTATTATTATTATAGACTAACCATTTACATTATTTGAATTATTGAGTATCCCTGGGCGGTTCTACCTCCTGGATATTCACCATGCTTATTTACCTTATAAGCCCTTTATGTGGTGTCGCTGAGATGCCCGACTGTGGCATGCTTGTGATTTATTTACGTTATAAGCCCTTTATGTGGTGTCGCTGAGACGCCCGACTGTGGCATGCTTGTTATTTATTTACGTTATAAGCCCTTTATGTGGTGTCGCTGAGACGCCCGACTGTGGCATGCTTGTTATTTATTTACATTATAAGCCCATTATGTGGTGTCGCTGAGACGCCCGACTGTGGCATGCTTGTTATTTATTTACCTTATAAGCCCTTTATGTGGTGTCGCTCAGACGCCCGACTGTGGCATGTTTGTTATTCTTTTATATAAGCCCTTTATGTGACGTCGCTCAGACGCCCGACTGAGGCACGCTCTATATTATTACCCATTCAAGGTGTCGCTTCAGACACCCGATCGGTGCACTTTTAATTTCCTGCTTACGTGGATCGTGAGTTTTATTTTGGGACTGACTAAGTGATCGCGGATTATTTTAGTGCATGATTATCACCTGCTATGTTATACCTGTTTTCATGATGTTTGCGAGTACATTCAAAGTACTCACTGGCTTGTCCCTGGCTATTGTCTTGGCCAGATTTCTTGCGTGGAGAGGAGCGTTGCGACGACAGCCCCGGAACCTACGCAATGGAGATAGTAGCCTCGCGAAGATAGGAGTTATCCTGGTCAGCTGTTCCTGTGGGAAATGGAGTCCCATAGACGCAGATGAACCACAAACCGCTTCCGCCATCAACCACTAGAAACCAATCGTTGTACTCAGAGGCCACAATGGTCTTGTACTACATATTTTGTACTTTGCTTGGAATTTCTGTATCAAGTTGGTGCCTCATCAGCTAACAGTAATCCTGGGGCTGGTGAGCACAAGGTTTATTTTCTGGGAAATTAATATCCCGAAAACCGGTCGTGACAAACTTGGTATCAGAGCCAGGCTGACCATTTGCTAATCCTATCTTAGCCAGGACAATAAACCTAGGTTAACCTATCCACCAGACCATAACCTAGCCTCGGCCAAGCTTCTCGTGTAAGATAGCCACACAGTGACCCCGACGCTTTTGGCAGTCGGTGCCCAACCTATCAGCCTAGCCTGTCGATCACGCGCCAGTTACCGACACCTAATTTGTCTCATTCGCAAGCGTGCGAAGGAAGACTCCGTCCCCTTTTCTATAAAAAGGGCACGCTAGCCACAGCACAGCACAGCCTCTTCCCCCAACTCGAGGCATAATGCCTGGCCCTTTGTGCACAATGAGACCACAGCCACCAACCTTGGAGGTTTTGTGACCGTGCTCGCAAACCTCACCCGCCGTGCCTATGCATTAGAAGAGCCCCCAGGATATGTTGTGTACCAAGGACCCATGAGGTGAGAGCCATCAATTCTGGGCCACTGTACACATCTATGGTAGGGGTCTATTGCCAGAACGCCCCTACAGGTTCACTGGAAGGACAACTTCCTTTGAGCCACAAGCCATCCAGCTAGCAGCTCAAGAGGCTATAGTTCAACTCCGACACTTGTCGCCCAGAGTTAACTGTCGCTCGTTCTACTACTACCCCAGCCGTGACGGGTATGGTAGGCCGCCCCAGGTTGCCAACGGAGATCACGAGACGGATCCTGCATTGTTGCATCTGGTGCGCTATGTAAGTGCACTAGAGGAACTGTTCGATCAGATCACCCTTGATCTGGTCGCAGCTCGTGGAGAACTGGTTCGCCGAGCCCCGGCAAGAAGAGAAGATGAGCCCGACGCCGACAACCCAGTCGTGCTGTTCGGACACCCGATCGATTCCTTGAGGACTTCCCCAGCCATCGACCAAAATGCTTTGGTGTCCCCAGAAGTGCTTCGTCGCCTTTTGGGAACACGCTCCAACGGGATTGTGGCCAACAACCCCCGCGATGGTCATCATCGCTACCCCGACCCTGCAGCCCCTCAACCTCATCCAGCTAATCCAGACAGTGAAACCCGTGGAGAAGCCTCGACGTCCACAAGGCATGCCCGCCTAGATATGAACGAAGTAGACTAAGTCGCTCGAATAGTACCGAGCCTTAGTATTTCTACGCCTTGTAATTGTGTGATCCTGTATCACCATAACTCAATGCTGTCTGCTTGTGCGCCCCTATTTTTTGAATAGTAGCCATGCATAGGTACGTCAGCGTACAGTTGCATTTTTAAATTCCGGGCGCAGCTACCAGAACCGTCCCGACGACACCCACAGCAATGCGTCACATTTATGAGATATGTATATCTGTGGCATTGACCCCGACCCCAAGAGCAGAACCGACAAACTAGTTACCCTTCACCGCGGTAAATAACCCAGCCCCAATGCTATATAAAAGGCCACCTCGTGACCTTGCCAAGTACCCCTCACCTTGTGCACAACACTCACAGCCATTTCTTTGCCATGCCGACCCCCAGTATTTATCTGAGAACTCCAGACGCAACCCCGGGTAGTTTTGTTAAAATATTGTGGGACTTTACCTGCAGTACCATGAGTGCTATCCATCCACCCCAGTACGAGTTGCTCAAATCGAGGATCACCCCATCCACCTCGAAATATTGGGCAGTGGTGCACATCCCTCCCGTAAACCCAAACCAAGACCCAACGGAAGTCTCCTTCGTGGGGAAATCCATGCCGACTCCGCATATGGCCATAGAAGCTGCTGCATACGAAGCGCTTGCTCGTCTTCGATTCGTGGTAACCTATGCCAGCGAACGAGGGTATTATTACTTTCCGAGTCGTGCAGCACCCGGAGAAGTAGCATCTTTTCCCGGTGGACGAATTGAGAGAGACCCGGTACTGGCCAACCTTGCCCAGTATGTTATCGCTCAAGAGCGTTTGACTTAGCGAGTAATGGGTTATCTCCAGAGCCTCGCTGATTTAAATCCTCAGATCGCTATTGGCAGACCACTGAGACCCGACCAGGAGAGACGCATTCATCGGCTAGTCAATCCGCTTCCCCCGATCGAAGAGGAGTGTGCCCCAGTACCAGAGATGTTTTCTCAGGACCCTCTCCATTTACCGTTTTCATTGTAGATGTCACCGCTATGTTTATTACCCCAGCATTTATTTATGTGTTGCAACTTGTGCGTGATATTCTAAATTTGTGCAATGAATCAAATATTTGGTTTCAATTATATGAGCAGTTTTACTGCTGTTAATTTTGATTTAACTAATTTTCACTCGCGATAAATTCTGAAGTGAGGCTTTCCCTGAGTTGCTGCGGCGTATACCTCTTCACGACATAGATTTTTATTCACGCAGCAACATAACAGCAGACTCACAACCACAACCACTCGACCACATGCGCTACTTACAAATCCTCGTGCACATTTTGCACCTAACTGATCACACCCGAGCACACCACAGTCTCAGTAGGAGAGATTTGTGAGTAATTTATTCGGGTGCGAGTGGCCTCCAGCACACTGACAGCAGTTAGCACTCGATGCCGCACTTAATACTCGCGATCACCACCGCCGCGGAGAGCCAACACTCGAGCGGCAGCATCACGACGATCATCAAGGATCATCGTGCACAGGAGCACGGAGAACCCCAGCAACGCCGCCAACCCTCCGCACATCAGGACCACGTACCAGTCCAGCATCACCTCCGCCATTAGAGCCTCGTCTCGAGCTCCCGCAAACAGGAATGGAGGAGAATGAAGGAGAAGGAGAAGCAAGGCCAGGTGTGAGGAAGAAGAAAGGAGCACCGCGATCATTTTATAGCTCGAGATCGGTGTACGGTGGGCGAAGTCCACCAGCATCGCTCGATCGCCGGTGTTCGGAGGCGGATCCGCGAGCAGTGCCGACAGTGCACTGGCCCGCGAGGTGAGTGCACGCAGCACCAGCAGCTAGCACACCACGCACTACCGCAGTACGGCCTAGATGCCCTACGCGCTAGACGTCGCCGGTGGAGAAAGCTCGGGAAAGCACGCGAGAGAGAGAAAGAAGAGAGGGCCAGAGGTAGAAGAAGAGACTGACAGTGGACCTCGGGTCCACCTGTCAGCCAGAGAGAGCGCTGTGCTCTCGGGTACGACCAGCGTATTTTAGTAATTTAGAATTTTATTCTAAATTTACTGCAACCAAAGTAGAAATATCTCGTTTTCCCTAACCGTGGATTTTTCCACGCAGCGCCAGTATTCCACTATAGTTTTACACCACTTATTGCCCTCTCACTTTAGATACATTTTATTGCATAAGTAGGATGATTTTTTAAGAGCAATGTTTGTTCAAAACAGCTTTTAGCAAATCTCGAGGACGAGATTTTTCTTAAGGGGGGTAGTGTTGTAACACCCCAAAAATTTTACCTTGTTTTATTAATTAAAATTTTGGTAGGAAATTAAATTTTTATTTTCTGGATTTATCTTTGGATTTCAGAACCTCTCTTTTCTTTGATCTTGTGGAGTTTTTCCCCCAAGTGAGAACTTTCCAAAAATATTATTGGACTTGTATACTCTCTCAATAAAACAATTCTTTATCAGTGGATTTATTTGCATAATTGTTTTTCCTGAGCTTTATTCTTTTAAAATGATTTTTCATAAATTTGGAGCCTCTTTTGCACTGCAACCATTTGATAAATGCATTTAAAATTTTCACCAAAATTTGGGGATGTCATGTGGTGTTTTTAAATCACCCTGATGCAAAAATATCTTTTATTCATTGGAGATTTTAAGCTCTACCCTTAATTTTCAAAACTGGTCCAGTTGGTAAAATTGCACTTCAACCTATTTAAATATTTCTTGAAAACTTCCACCAAAATTTGGGGATGCTAGTAGGAGTATATTATTCAATTTTGTGCAAAAACCCACTGATGTTCTTTGGAAAATTTGAGCAAATCATCCTCTTTTGCTCTCTGGTCCAGTTTGGCACTTTCTACTGCAACCCCATTTTATTTTGCTCTGTTGCCCATGACTCTTTTTCCTGCTTATAGTCCTCCCTACAAAACTCTTAAGTCCAGGAGGATGGACCCATTGGAGTATTTTTGGTTCATGAGATAATAACCTTTAGTCTCTGCCCGAAATTGGTTTTCTCAAATATTTGCACTAACAAGTTTCTGGTCTTGACCAACTAACCTTGCCACCCTCTTTATCATCTAAAGAGAATATGATCTGGAGAGTTTGGCCACCCCAGGAGTTGCCTAGATGCCCTTAGCTTTTTGTCGAACACTTTGTGTGCATAGCCAGAATTGGCATGATTTTTAGTTTACATTATAAACTTGATCCCCTGACCTAACCACCATGTCCATTAACCTCCTTGCAAACTCTAGCACAGTCCTGTTAATTGCCAACCTCGCTCAAGCACTCTAGCCCACCCTGGCATTCTGTCGAGCATGTCGCGTGCGTGCTCTAGGCGCGCCCAGAGCGCACGTTTTGCACGCGCGCGCGCAACCGAGCCGCCGCGTTCGCTACCCCGCACCCTGGCCTTTGCTCGCCTGCAGGGCCACGCACCGCCCTCGACCACTCGCCAGAACACTCCAAGCCGCCCTGGCGCCCTACGGCGCCGCTGTCAGGGCCCTCTTGGCGGCACGCCGGCATCCACAGTGCGCCTCTGCCATGGACGGAGCCGCCCGAGCCACAACTCCTCGCCAGCTGCCCTCGTGAGTAGGCCGTCCTTATCTCCAAGCCCGTCCGCTAGCACCGACCCTGCTCTGGCCATCGCCACGTCGCCCTGCCGCAACAGAAGTGGTCGGCCGGCGATCTTATCCCCCGCAGCGGCGGAACCGACCTTCCCCGGCTATAAATGGCCCTAGGCCTCGCTCGAGCATCCTCAGGCAAGCCATAGAGTGCGCCCCCTCGCTCAAATTCTTCTGAAACCACCGCCTTCTCCGCCTCCGGCAACTTCGGCCGTCGCCGTCCCTCAGCTACATTCGCCGTAGCCGGAGCCCCCTTGCCCTCCCAGTGCCACCATCCTCTTCCCCTCAACCCTGCGGAACCACTCAGACCCTCAAACGCGTTTGGGAACCACCATAGCCCCGGCCCCCAAATCCACCCGAAGCCATCTCCGCCGCGAAGC
The DNA here is from genome assembly GCF_018294505.1 of Triticum aestivum. NCBI lineage: Eukaryota > Viridiplantae > Streptophyta > Magnoliopsida > Poales > Poaceae > Triticum > Triticum aestivum. The sequence goes on from NC_057805.1 coordinate 77,084,082, forward strand.
TCGCCGCTGGCGACTTCCTCCGTCCCCACCTGCCTAGCGACCACCGGGAGGACCGCCCTGGACTGGCGGATCCATCCCCGCCCTCAGGATCCCGCGGGGAGACGCCGCTCGTCGACGGCGACCGCCGGAGTCCCGCCTCCGCTCGGGCAGAGGAAGAGGAGGGAGAGGCGACTGGTCAAACCTGACCAGTGGGCCCGTGGACCCACTGTCAGTGACCCCGAGCCGGCCCGCGCTGTTTTAAGTGGAGGCGTAAAGCCCGAAGTCCGTGTCCCCCGCTCGAAAGCGTATTTCGTCCGAAACATTTTCTTTTCTGTTTTATTTTAAAATCAGATTTTGACTGAAACTTTGACTGGCTATATCTTTTTAAATAAAACTCCAAATGAATTAATTCTTTTTCCTACCTCTCTCAAATTCCACCTAGTTTATTTTAAGATTTATTTCAAAAATATCTAGAACAACTTTTTGCGCTGTTTTTAAAGTATGTGTTATTGGAATATGTTTGAAAATAGGAATTTGGAGGGGAGATTATAACTTTCAAAAGTTTTGCAGTGCACCTCACCCCTCCACACCTTGAAGGCAAGCATCTGGAACTCAGATATGATACAAGTTGGGTGCTGTTTTGCTAGAATATTCTAGAACTCCATCATTTATGCTAATGTGGAATGGTGTTATTTTATGTGGAATCATACTCATGCATATAAGCACATGGTGAAAATCTTTTCTGTTATGTATGTGACATTGGTGACAGTAGCTACTTCTCATGCCACATGTGCCTGATGATAGTTCGGAGGGAGTCCGAAAGAAGGTTATGTTCCGGTGAACACAACCCCGTGACTGACGTCTCTTTGTGGCGAGAATGTGCAGTAAGGCATGATGGGGCATGAGGGGTGGTGACCCAGTCGGGAAACTATGAAGAACATTGCTATGCTAACCATGCAGGGAATACATAAACCTCCTGAGTCGGCCGTAGATCGAGTCTTGTTCCAGTAACCTCCCATACTTGTTTCGTACTACCACTTGTCCCTGCCATAGGTAGGGTACGGTTCAGTAAGTTGTCAACCCCTTCCTTGTACACACCAAATAGAGGGGCCGGGATGAGGGTTTCATGGCCCTGGATTAAAGCCAGTCATCCGGTCAGGGGGCATGGGTGTTTCTGTTGGGGAACGTAGCAGAAATTCAAAATTTTCTACACATCACCAAGATCAATCTATGGAGTCATCTAGCAACGAGAGAGAGGAGTGCATCTACATACCCTTGTAGATCGCGAGCGGAAGCGTTCAAGAGAATGGGGTTGATGGAGTCGTACTCGTCGTGATCCAAATCACCGATGATCCTAGCGCCGAACGGACGGTACCTCCGCGTTCAACACACGTACGGAGCAGCGAAGTCTCCTCCTTCTTGATCCAGCAAGGGGGGAGGAGAGGTTTATGGAGATCCAGCAGCACGACGGCGTGGTGGTGGAAGTAGCGGGATCCCGGCAGGGCTTCGCCAAGCGCAAGCGGGGAGGAAGAGGTGTCACGGGAGGGAGAGGGAGGCGCCAGGGCTTAGATATTGCTGCCCTTCCTCCCCCCCACTATATATAGAGCCAAGGGAGGGGGGGGGCGCAGCCTTGGCCCTTCCTCCAAGGAAGGGTGCGGCCAGGGAGGAGTCCTTCCCCCCCAAGGCACCTCGGAGGTGCCTTCCCCCTTTAGGACTCTCCGTTTTTCTTATCTCTTGGCGCATGGGCCTCTTGGGGCTGGTGCCCTTGGCCCATATAGGCCAAGGCGCACCCCCTACAGCCCATGTGGCCCCCCGGGGCTGGTGGACCCCCGGACCCCTTTCGGCACTCCCGGTACAATACCGATAAAGTGCGAAACTTTTCCGGCGACCAAAACAAGACTTCCCATATATAAATCTTTACCTCCGAACCATTCCGGAACTCCTCGTGGCGTCCGGGATCTCATCCGGGACTCCGAACAACTTTCGGGTTACCGCATACTAATATCTCTATAACCCTAGCGTCACCGAACCTTAAGTGTGTAGACCCTACGGGTTCGGGAACCATGCAGACATGACCGAGACGTTCTCCGGCCAATAACCAACAGCGGGATCTGGATACCCATGTTGGCTCCCACATGTTCCATGATGATCTCATCGGATGAACCACGATGTCGAGGATTCAATCAATCCCGTATACAATTCCCTTTGTCAATCGGTATGTTACTTGCCCGAGATTCGATCGTCGGTATCCCTATACCTTGTTCAATCTCGTTACCGGCAAGTCTCTTTACTCGTTCCGTAACTCACATCATCCCGTGATCAACTCCTTGGTCACATTGTGCACATTATGATGATGTCCTACCGAGTGGGCCTAGAGATACCTCTCCGTTTACACGGAGTGACAAATCCCAGTCTCGATTCGTGCCAACCCAACAGACACTTTCGGAGATACCCGTAGTGCACCTTTATAGCCACCCAGTTACGTTGTGACGTTTGGCACACCCAAAGCATTCCTACGGTATCCGGGAGTTGCACAATCTCATGGTCTAAGGAAATGATACTTGACATTAGAAAAGCTCTGAGCAAACGAACTACACGATCTTGTGCTAGGCTTAGGATTGGGTCTTGTCCATCACATCATTCTCCTAATGATGTGATCCCGTTATCAACGACATCCAATGTCCATGGTCAGGAAACCGTAACCATCTATTGATCAACGAGCTAGTCAACTAGAGGCTTACTAGGGACATGGTGTTGTCTATGTATCCACACATGTATCTGAGTTTCCTATCAATACAATTTTAGCATGGATAATAAACGATTATCATGAACAAGGAAATATAATAATAACCAATTTATTATTGCCTCTAGCGCATATTTGCAACAGTCTCCCACTTGCACTAGAGTCAATAATCTAGTTCACATCACCATGTGATTAACACTCACAGGTCACATCACCATGTGACTAACATCCAAAGAGTTTACTAGAGTCAACAATCTAGTTCACATCACTATGTGATTAACACTCAATGAGTTCTGGTTTGATCATGTTATGCTGGTGAGAGAGGTTGTAGTCAACGGGTATGAACCTTTCAGATCCGTGTGTGCTTTACGAATATCTATGTCATCTTGTGGATGCTACCACGCGCTTCTTGGAGCCATTTCAAATAACTGCTCTACTATACGAATCCGGTTTACTACTCAGAGTCATCCGGATTAGTGTCAAAGTTCGCATCGACGTAACCCTTTACGACGAACTCCTTTTCACCTCCATAATCGAGAAAATTCGTTAGTCCACTAGATACTAAGGATAAGTTCGACCGTTGTCATGTGATCCATTCCCGGATCACTATTGTACCCCTTGACCAACTCATGGCAAGGCACACTTCATGGGCGGTACACATCATAGCATACTGTAGAGCCTACGTCTAAAGCATAGGGGACGACCTTCGTCCTTTCTCTCTCTTCTGCTGTGGTCAGGTCTTGAGTCTTACTCAATACTCACACCTTGTAACACAGCCAAGAACTCCTTCTTTGCTGATCTATTTTGAACTCTTTCAAAATTATGTCAAGGTGTGCATTCTTTGAAAGTATCATCAGGCGTCTTGATCTATCTCTATAGATCTTGATGCCCAATATGTAAGCAACTTTATCTAGGTCTTCCTTTGAAAAACTCCTTTCAAACAACCCTTTATGCTTTCCAGAAATTTTTCATCATTTCGGATCAACAATATGTCATTCACATATACTTATCAGAAATGTTGTAGCGCTCCCACTCACTTTATTGTAAATACAAGTTTCTAACAAACTTTTTATAAACCCAAAAACTTTGATCACTCCATCAAAGCGTATATTCTGACTCCGAGATGCTTGCTCTAGTCCATGGAAGGATCGCTGGAGCTAGCATACCTTTTAGCATCCTTAGGATTGACAAAACCTTTCTTATTGTATCACATACAACCTTTCCTTACGAAAACTGGTAAGGAAACTTGTTTTGACATCCATCTGCCAGATTTCATAAATGCAGCTAATGCTAACATGATTCCGACGGACTTAAGCATCGCTACGGATGAGAAAATCTCATCGTAGTCAACTCCTTGAACTTGTGAAAATACTCTTTGCCACAAGTCGAGCTTCATAGACGGTAACATTACCGTCCATGTCCGTCTTCTTCTTAAAGATCCATTTATCTCGGATTTCATGGCTTCTAACCATTTGTCGGAATCCAGGCCCACCATCGCTTCCCCATAGCTCGTAGGTTCATTGTTGTCTAGCAACATGACTTTCAGGACAGGATCACGCATTACTCTGAAGTAGTACGCATCCTCGTCGTCCTACGAGGTTTGGTAGTGACTTGATCCGAAGTTTCATGATCACTATCATAAGCTTCTACTTCAATTGGTGTAGGTGCCACAGGAACAACTTCCTGTGCCCTGCTACACACTAGTTGAAGTGACGGTTCAATAACCTTATCAGGTCTCCACCATCCTCCCACTCAATTCTTTCGAGAGAAACTTTTCCTCGAGAAAGGACTCGTTTCTAGAAGCAATTACTTTCGCTTCCAGATCTGAAATAGGAGGTATACCCAACTGTTTTGGGTATTCTATGAAGATGCATTTATCCGCTTTGGGTTCGAGCTTATCAGCCTGAAACTTTTTCACATATGCGTCGCAGCCCCAAACTTTTAAGAAACGACAACTTAGGTTTCTCTAAATGTTGTCGTCTCAACGGAATTGCATGGTGCCCCTTTTAAAGTGAATGCGGTTGTCTCTAATGCCTGACCCATAAACGATAGTGGTAATTCGATAAGAGACATCATGGTATGCACCATATCCAATAGGGTGCAGTTATGATGTTCGGACACACCATCACACTGTGTGTTCCAGGCGGTATTAATTGTGAAACACTTTCCACAATGTCTTAATTGTGTGCCAAACTCATAACTCAGATATCTCTATGATCATATCATAGACATTTTATCCTCTTGTCACGACGATCTTCAACTTCACTCTGAAATTACTTGAACCTTTCAATAATTCAGACTTGTGTTTCATCAAGTAAATACACTCAGCATCTACTCAAATCATCTGTGAAGTAAGAACATATCGATATCCACTGCGTGCCTCAGCACTCATTGGACTGCACACATCAAATGTGTTACTTCCAACAAGTTGCTCTCTTGTTTCATCTTACTGAAAACGAGGCCTTTCAGTCATCTTGCCCATGTGGTATGATTTGCATGTCTCAAGTGATTCAAAATCAAGTGAGTCCAAACGATCCATCTGCATGGAGTTTCTTCATGCATATATACCAATAGACATGTTTCGCATGTCTCAATCTTTTCAAAAGCCGAGTGAGTCCAAAGATCCATCTACATGGAGCTTCTTCATGCGTTCTATACCAATATGACTCAAATGGCAGTGCCACAAGTATGTGGTACTATCATTACTATTTTATATCTTTTGGCACGAACATGTGTATCACTGCGATCGAGATTCATTTTAGGTGCAAGACCATTGAAGGTATTATTCAAATAAACAGAGTAACCATTATTCTCCTTAAATGAATAACCGTATTGCGATAAACATAATCCAATCATGTTTATGCTCAACACCAAATAACAATTATTTAGGTTTAACACCAATCTCGATGGTAGAGGGAGCATGCGATGCTTGATCACATCAACCTTGGAAACACTTCCAACACATATCGTCATCTCACCTTTAGCTAGTCTCCGTTTATACCGCAGCTTTTATTTCGTGTTACTAACACTTAGCAACCGAACCGGTATCTAATACCCTGGTGCTACTAGGAGTACTAGTAAAGTACACATTCATATAATGTATATCCAATATACTTCTGTCGACCTTGCCTGCCTTCTCATCTACCAAGTATCTAGGGTAGTTCCGCTTCAGTGACCGTTCCCCTCATTACAGAAGCACTTAGTCTCGGGTTTGGGTTCAACCTTGGGATTTTTCACTAGAGCAGCAAATGATTTGCTGTTTCATGAAGTATACCTTTTGCCCTTGCCCTTCTAGAAACTAGTGGTTTTACTAACCATCAACAATTGATGCTCCTTCTTGATTTCTACTTTCGCGGTGTCAAACATCGCGAGTTGCTCAAGGATCATCATGTCTATCCCCGATATGTTATAGTTCATCACGAAGCTCTAATAGCTTGGTGGCAGTGACTATGGAGAACCATCACTATCTCATCTGGAAGATTAACTCCCACTCGATTCAAGTGATTGTAGTACTCAGACAATCTGAGCACATGCTCAATGATTGAGCTTTTCTCCCTTAGTTTGCAGGCTTAAGAAACTTGTAAGAGGTCTCATACCTCTTGACGTGGGCACTAGTCTGAAATCCCAATTTCAGTCTTTGGAACACCTCATATGTTCTGCGACGTTTCAAAACCGTCTTGTCGCCACAATTCTAAACCGTTAGCATTACGCACTGAACTATCACGTAGTCATCAAAACGTGTATGTCAGATGTTTCGCAACATCTACAGACGACGCTGAGGTTCAGCACACCGAGCGGTGCATTAATGACATAAGCCTTCTGTGCAGCAATGAGGACAATCCTCAGTTTACGGACCCAGTCCGCATAATTGCTACTACCAACTTTCAACTAAATTTTCTCTAGGAACATATCTTAAACAGTAGAGCTAAAGCGTAAGCTATGACATAATTTTGCAAGGACCTTTTGACTATGTTCATGATAATTGAGTTCATCTAATTAATGAACTCCCACTCAGATAGACATCCCTCTAGTCATCTAAGTGATACATGATCCGAGTCAAACTAGGCCATGTCCGATCATCACGTGAGACGGACTAGTCATCATCGGTGAACATCTCCATGTTGATCGTATCTACTATACGACTCATGTTCGACCTTTCGGGTCTCTTGTGTTCTGAGGCCATGTCTGTACATGCTAGGCTCGTCAAGTCAACCTAAGTGTTTTTGCATGTGTTCCGAGGCCATGTCTTTACATGCTAGGCTCGTCAACACCCGTTGTATTCGAACGTTAGAATCTATCACAGCCGATCATCACGTGGTGCTTCGAAACAACGAACCTTCGCAACGGTGCACAGTTAGGGGGAACACGTCTCTTGAAATTTTAGTGAGGGATCATCTTATTTATGCCACCGTCGTTCTAAGCAAATATGATGTAAACATGATAAACATCACATGCAAATCATAAAGTGACGTGATATGGCCAATATCATCTTGCGCCTTTTGATCTCCATCTTCGAGGCGCGGCATGACCACCTTCGTCACCGGCATGACACCATGATCTCCATCATCGTGTCTTCATGAAGTTGTCTCGCAAACTATTACTTCTACTACTATAGCTAACGGTTAGCAATAAAGTAAAGTAATTACATGGCGTTTTCATTGACATGCAGGTCATACAATAAATTAAGACAACTCCTATGGTTCCTGCCGGTTGTCATACTCATCGACATGCAAGTCGTGATTCCTATTATAAGAACATGATCAATCTCACACATCACATCCTTTTGGCCATATCACATCACATAGCATACCCTGCAAAAACAAGTTAGACGTCCTCTAATCGTTGTTGCATGTTTTACGTGGCTGCTATGGGATTCTAGCAAGAACGTTTCTTACCTACGCAAAAGCCACAACGTGATATGCCAATTTCTAATTACCCTTCATAAGGACCCTTTTCATTGAATCCGATCCGACTAAAGTGGGAGAGACAGACACCCGCTAGCCACCTTATGCAACTAGTGCATGTCAGTCGGTGGAACCTGTCTCACGTAAGAGTACGTGTAAGGTCGGTCCGGGCCGCTTCATCCCACGATGCCGCCGAATCAAGATAAGACTAGTAACGGCAAGTAAATTGACAAAATCGACACCCACAACTACTTTGTGTTCTACTCGTGCATAGAAACTTCGCATAGACCTAGCTCATGATGCCAATGTTGGGGAACGTAGCAGAAATTCAAAATTTTCTACGCATCACCAAGATCAATCTATGGAGTCATCTAGCAACGAGAGAGAGGAGTGCATCTACATACCCTTGTAGATCGCGAGCGGAAGCGTTCAAGAGAACGGGGTTGATGGAGTCGTACTCGTCGTGATCCAAATCACCGATGATCCTAGCGCCGAACGGACGGCATCTCCGCGTTCAACACACGTACGGAGCAGCGAAGTCTCCTCCTTCTTGATCCAGCAAGGGGGGAGGAGAGGTTTATGGAGATCCAGCAGCACGACGGCGTGGTGGTGGAAGTAGCGGGATCCCGGCAGGGCTTCGCCAAGCGCAAGCGGGGAGGAAGAGGTGTCACGGGAGGGAGAGGGAGGCGCCAGGGCTTAGATATTACTGCCCTCCCTCCCCCCCACTATATATAGGGCCAAGAGAGGGGGGGGGGCGCAGCCTTGGCCCTTCCTCCAAGGAAGGGTGCGGCCAGGGAGGAGTCCTTCCCCCCCAAGGCACCTCGGAGGTGCCTTCCCCCTTTAGGACTCTCCGTTTTTCTTATCTCTTGGCGCATGGGCCTCTTGGGGCTGGTGCCCTTGGCCCATATAGGCCAAGGCGCACCCCCTACAGCCCATGTGGCCCCCCGGGGCTGGTGGACCCCCTTGGTGGACCCCCGGACCCCTTTCGGCACTCCCGGTACAATACCGATAAAGTGCGAAACTTCTCCGGCGACCAAAACAAGACTTCCCATATATAAATCTTTACCTCCGGACCATTCCGGAACTCCTCGTGATGTCCGGGATCTCATCCGGGACTCCGAACAACTTTCGGGTTACCGCATACTTATATCTCTATAACCCTAACGTCACCGAACCTTAAGTGTGTAGACCCTACGGGTTCGGGAACCATGCAGACATGACCGAGACGTTCTCCGGCCAATAACCAACAGCGGGATCTGGATACCCATGTTGGCTCCCACATGTTCCACGATGATCTCATCAGATGAACCACGATGTCGAGGATTCAATCAATCCCGTATACAATTCCCTTTGTCAATCGGTATGTTACTTGCCCGAGATTCGATCGTCGGTATCCCTATACCTTGTTCAATCTCGTTACCGGCAAGTCTCTTTACTCGTTCCGTAACTCACATCATCCCGTGATCAACTCCTTGGTCACATTGTGCACATTATGATGATGTCCTACCGAGTGGGCCCAGAGATACCTCTCCGTTTACACGGAGTGACAAATCCCAGTCTCGATTCGTGCCAACCCAACAGACACTTTCGGAGATACCCGTAGTGCACCTTTATAGCCACCCAGTTACGTTGTGACGTTTGGCACACCCAAAGCATTCCTACGGTATCCGGGAGTTGCACAATCTCATGGTCTAAGGAAATGATACTTGACATTAGAAAAGCTCTGAGCAAACGAACTACACGATCTTGTGCTAGGCTTAGGATTGGGTCTTGTCCATCACATCATTCTCCTAATGATGTGATCCCGTTATCAACGACATCCAATGTCCATGGTCAGGAAACCATAACCATCTATTGATCAACGAGCTAGTCAACTAGAGGCTTAATAGGGACATGGTGTTGTCTATGTATCCACACATGTATCTGAGTTTCCTATCAATACAATTTTAGCATGGATAATAAACGATTATCATGAACAAGGAAATATAATAATAACCAATTTGTTATTGCCTCTAGGGCATATTTCCAACAGTTTCCGGTTGGGACCGAGAGGGGGGCACCCCTTAGAGCGTGCAATATAAATTTGATCCCATGCTACGTCGAGGTTGTAGCCTCCCCACTTGGAGTTTCGCTTAACGGGTGTCGTGGGTGATTCCAGACACCGGTAAGTTAGATTGGTGTGTGCGGTTAGGTGTGTTTTCAATTAAAAGACCGTAGATGGAATTAGTCCCGATGGACTAAAGAAATCCGTTACCCGTGGGTAAAGAGTACACCCTCTGCAGAGATTATACATCTATTCGAATAGCCATGTCCATGGGTAAGGACTACAGTCTGGGATGGGTCAAGTGTCGGTCTTAGTGTCGGTCTTCGGAGGAGAAAAACTGTTAAACCAGAACTTGGATCATGACTTGTGACTCGTGATGATTATGATTATTATTATTATAGACTAACCATTTACATTATTTGAATTATTGAGTATCCCTGGGCGGTTCTACCTCCTGGATATTCACCATGCTTATTTACCTTATAAGCCCTTTATGTGGTGTCGCTGAGACGCCCGACTGTGGCATGCTTGTTATTTATTTACGTTATAAGCCCTTTATGTGGTGTCGCTGAGACGCCCGACTGTGGCATGCTTGTTATTTATTTATGTTATAAGCCCTTTATGTGGTGTCGCTGAGACGCCCGACTGTGGCATGCTTGTTATTTATTTACGTTATAAGCCCATTATGTGGTGTCGCTGAGACGCCCGACTGTGGCATGCTTGTTATTTATTTACCTTATAAGCCCTTTATGTGGTGTCGCTCAGACGCCCGACTGTGGCATGTTTGTTATTCTTTTATATAAGCCCTTTATGTGACGTCGCTCAGACGCCCGACTGAGGCACGCTCTATATTATTACCCATTCAAGGTGTCGCTTCAGACACCCAATCGGTGCACTTTTAATTTCCTGCTTACGTGGATCGTGAGTTTTATTTTGGGACTGACTAAGTGATCGCGGATTATTTTAGTGCATGATTATCACCTGCTATGTTATACCTGTTTTCATGATGTTTGCGAGTACATTCAAAGTACTCACTGGCTTGTCCCTGGCTATTGTCTTGGCCAGATTTCTTGCGTGGAGAGGAGCGTTGCGACGACAGCCCCGGAACCTACGCCATGGAGATAGCAGCCTCGCGAAGATAGGAGTTATCCTGGTCAGCTGTTCCTGTGGGAAATGGAGTCCCATAGACGCAGATGAACCACAAACCGCTTCCGCCATCAACCACTAGAAACCAATTGTTGTACTCAGAGGCCACAATGGTCTTGTACTACATATTTTGTACTTTGCTTGGAATTTCTGTATCAAGTTGGTGCCTCATCAGCTAACAGTAATCCTGGGGCTGGTGAGTACAAGGGCCATTTTCTAGGAAATTAATATCCCGAAAACCGTTCGTGACAATACTACTACGTGGAGACCGCCGACGACCAGGAGTAGTTAGGAGGCTCCCAGGCAGGAGGCCTTGCCTTTTCGATCGTAGATGCTTTTGTGCTAGCCTTCTTAAGGCAAACTTGTCTAACTCATGTATGTACTCAGATATTGTTGCTTCTGCTGACTCTTGTGTTTTCGAGCTATGTATTCGAGCCCTCGAGGCCCCCGGCTTGTAATATAAAGCTTGTATTATTTTTAATTTGTGTCTAGAGTTGTGTTGTGATATCTTCCCGTGAGTCCTTGATCTTGAACGTACACATTTGCGTGTATGATTAGTGTACGATTGAATCGAGGGCGTCACAAGTTGGTATCAGAGCCGACTGCCTATAGGTAGCCCCCTTTCCAACTCCTTGGCCGAAGTTGAGTCTAGTCACTGAAAAACTTTTTACTAACATGACTGTGTGTCTTACGGGCCCACGTCACCATTGGGGTGGTAATAGGACTTTTTACTCCTCGTCTATTGTCAGGACCGGATTTTCGGGATATTAATTTCCCAGAAAATGGCCCTTGTGCTCACCAGCCCCAGGATTACTGTTAGCTGATGAGGCACCAACTTGATATAGAAATTCCAAGCAAAGTACAAAATATGCAGTACAAGACCATTGTGGCCTATGAGTACAACAAATGGTTTCTAGTGGTTGATGGCGGAAGCGGTTTGTGGTTCATCAGCGTCTATGGGACTCCATTTCCCACAGGAACAGCTGACCAGGATAACTCCTATCTTCGCGAGGCTGCTATCATCATTGCGTAGGTTCCGGGACTGTCTTCGCAACGCTCCTCTCCTTGCACGAAATCTGGCCAAGACAATAGCCAGGGACAAGCCAATGAGTACTTTTGAATGTACTCGCAAACACTATGAACACGGGTATAATATAACAAATGATAATCATGCTCTGAAATATTCTATGATCGCAATGTCAGTCACGAAATAAACAAAATCCATGATGCACGCATGCAGGTTGTTCGTATAATACATGAATATGGAATCCGAGAATAGAAAAAAATGCACCGATCGGGTGTCTGAAGCGCAGAAAGCGTGCCTCAATCGGGCGTCTGAGCGACACCACATAAAGGGCTTATAAAGTAAACAAATAACAAGCATGCCACAGTCGGCCGTCTGAGCGACACCACATAAAGGGCTTATAAAGTAAACAAATAACAAGCATGCCACAGTCGGGCGTCTGAGCGACACCACATAAAGGGCTTATAAAGTAAACAAATAACAGGCATGCCACAGTCGGGCGTCTGAGCGACACCACATAAAGGGCTTATAAAGTAAACAAATAACAGTCATGCCACAGTCGGGCATCTGAGCGACACCACATAAAGGGCTTATAAAGTAAATAATCACAATGAATATCCAGGAGGTAGAACCGCCCCAGGGATACTCAATAATTCAAGTAATAAAAAGGGTTAGTCCAATATAATAATAATCACAATCATCATAAGTCACAAGTCATGATCCATGTTCCGGTTTAGTAGTTTCTCCTCCGAAGACCGACACTAAGACCGACACTAAACCCATCTCAGACTGTAGTCCTTACCCATGGACACGGCTATTCGAATAGATTTAACCTCTGCAGAGGGTGTACTCTTTACCCACGAGTAACGGATTTCTTTAGTCCATCGGGACTAATTCCGTCTACGGTCTTTTAATTGAAAACACACCTGACCGCACACACCAGCCTAACTTACTGGTGTCTGGAATCACCCACGACACCTGTCAAGCAAAACTCTAAGTGGGGAGGCTACAACCTCGATTAGCATGGGATCACAAAATTTATAACGCGCGCAAACTAGGGAAGCCACTCCCCTCGGCTACAACCGGAAACACCCATGCCCCCGGACCAGGTGGCATGCCTACCGGATGCATCCGGTATCTTCCATCATGGCCTCTCTGTACGGTGTGTGCTAGGAGGGGTTGACAACTTACTGAACCGTACCCTACCTGCGGCAGGGACAAGTGGTAGTACGAAACAAGTATGGGGGTTACTGGAACAAGACTCGATCTACGGCCGACTCAGGAGGTCCAAGTATTCCCTGTATGATTAGCATAACAAATATATTTCAACTAACAGACAGAATCACCACTCATCATACCTCATCATGCCATACCGGACACACTCGTCTCGACGAGGAACTAGGCCCTCCGGTATGCATGAAAAGCTTACGAGGATGATTACTATCACCAGCATATCCATTTCTAACAGCAAAGAACCTTCATCATGCACTCATGCGTATGATTGTATCGCCACATAAAATAACGAATGCTCCATGTCAAGGTGGTGTTGTAACCGTATCAAACAACACACAAAAATATTATGCCCGGGTTCAGAATGCTTGCCTTCAAGTTGTGGAGAGGCAGGGTGCATTCCAGAACTTTTGAAAGTTTTCTCCTCTCTCCAAAAATCCTATTTTTGAAAATATTCAAATTAACACATAGTTTCAAACAATACAAAAAAGTTGTTTGGAAAATTTTCAAATAAATACTAAAATAAACTAGACAGAATTTGAGAAACAACAAAAAAAGAATCAAGTCATTTGGAATTATATTTAAAAAGTTATAGCCAGTCAAAGTTTAGTCAAAGTTCTGTTTAAAAAGGAAACGGTTCTGGGGCTTACGCTTTCCCCTAGCGAAGGCGTATTCGGTGGAATACGTTTCCACTTAAGCCAGCGTGGGTCGACTCGTGGGTCACTGACAGTGGGTCCCTTGGGCCCACTGGTCAGGTTTGACCAGTCGCCCGCGCCTCCTTCTCCTCTGGCCGAGCGGTGGCGGGGCTCCGGCGATCGCCGTCGATGAACAGCGGCTCCCCACGGGATTCTGAGGGCGGGGATGGATCCGCTGGTCCAGGGCGGTCCTCCCAGTGGTTGATAGGCTGGCGGGGGTGGAGGGGGTCACCGGCGGCGAGCTCCGTGGCGGACGGTAGTTTCGGGAGCAATTGGGGGCTTGGGCTACGGTGGCTCCCGGTCGAGGCTGAGGTGTTGGGTGGCTCCGCATGGTTGAGGGGAGTCGGACGGTGGCGCTGGATGAGCTGGGGAGGCCCTGCTCGCGACGTTCGGCACCGGAGCGTGGCGGCGGCCGAACTGGCCGGAGACGAGGAAGAAGGCCTCCCTCCGTCGATTGCTGGCTATGGGAGCACTAGGGAGATGGTGTGAGGTCGCCTGGGGGCTTGCAGGAGCTCGGGGGTCCCTATTTATAGCGGTCGAGGTCGGTTTCGCGGCGGCCGGGGATAAGAACACTGACGACCGCCGTTCTGTAGCCAGGGGGCGCGTGGCGTTGGCTGGCGGGGTCTGGCAGAGTGAGGGGGTAAGCTTGAGCTCTTCCAGGGGCAGCTGGCGCGCTGGAGTGGCTCAGGCGGCGCCATCCATGGCAGGAGCCTGCTGTGGATGCCGGTGTGCCGCCAAGGGAGCTCTGACGGCGGCGCTGTAGGGCGCCAGGGTGGCTTGGAGGTTTCTGGCGAGCGGGCGAGGGCAGGGCGTGGCCCTGCGGGCGAGCAAAGGCCAGGGGCCAGACGCGGCGACTCGGGCGCACGCACGTGCAAAACGCGCGCTCTGGCCGCGCCCAGAGCACGCACGCCAGGTGCTCGACGCAATGCCATCGTGTGCTAGAGGGCTTGAGCGAGGCTGGTAGTTAACAGGTCTAGGTTAGAGTCATCTAGGAGCTTAGTGGACATGCTGGTTTGGCAAAACAAGTAGGTTCCAAATGCAAAATGGGGCTCATGCCAATTCTGTTCATGCACTCAAGGTGTTTGACAGAATGCCAAGGGCATCTAGGCAACTCTTGGGGTGGCCAAAAACTCCAGATCATAGTCTCTTTAGATGATAGAGAGGGTGGCAATGTTAGTTGGTCAAGACCAGAAACTTGTTAGTGCAAATATTTGAGAAAACCAATTTTGGGCAGAGACTAAAGGTTATTATCTCAGGAACCAAAAATACTCCAATGGGTCCATCCTCCTGGACTTAAGAGTTTGGTAGGGAGGACCATAAGCAAGAAGAAGAATCATGGGCAACAGAGCAATACAAAATGGAGTTGCAGTAGGAAAGGCCAATCTGGTCCAGAGAGCAAAAGAGGATGTTTTGCTCAAATTTTCCAAAGAACACCAGTGGGTTTTTGCATAAAGTTTAATAATATACTCCTACTAACATCCCCTAATTTTGGTGGAAGTTTTAAAGAAATATTTAAATAGGTTGTAGTGCAATAGTGCAAACTGGACCATATTTGAAAACTTGGGGAAAAGCTCAAAATCTCCAAATGACTAAAGGGTATTTTTGCACAAAAGTGATCTAGGAACATCACATGTCATCCCCAAATTTTGGTGGGATTTTTAAAAGAATTTATCAAAGGGTTGCAGTGCAAATGGGACCCTAAAACTTATGAAAACCCATTTTAGAGAACTAAAGCTCAGGGAAAAATAATTATAAATAATCCCACAGATAAAAGAATTGTTTTATTTGAGAGGGTAAACAAGTCCAATAATAATTGGAAAATTTTCACTTGGGGTGGAAACTCCACAACTTAGAAGAAAAGAGAGGTTTTGAGATCAAAAATAAATCCAGGAAAAAGAAAATTTAATTTCTTAGCAAAATTTTAATAAACAAAACATGGTTAAATTTTTGGGCCGTTACAACACTAACCCCCTTAAGAAAAATCTCGTCCTCGAGATTTGCTAAGGACATATTTTGCAAAAAGATTGCTCGTACCATGCGATAATCGTAACATGGAAAGCGGTTACTCCACACACATGATAGGACGGGGTCACAGTAGAATCGCTAACTAAGGTGCAGTTGTGGTGTACTAGCAAGGTAATCGATTAGGTGATAGAAGAACACGCAGTCGTGTATTTAGTGTATGCGTCTCGCGAGTCGTATAACGCGAGGGCATGCAAATTAATTATTTTTATTGAGAAAAACATTTTTCATCGCAGTGGTCTTTTAAGAAAAACCTTACTATGAAATTTGCTATAATTAAAACAATCGATTTTATTTTATCACGAGAAACAACTTCAACCAATGCAATATACTAATACAGAAAATTTTAAAGCACAACACAGTTATCACAACAAGCAGTCAAACGATACACAAACGGATATAACCGCGGTGCTGACGGTTCAGGAAATAAGCTATATGTTACGAGGAAAAATATTCCTTGCAATGGGATATATCTCTCGTCTACTCGGAGCGGATGGGGTACTCACAAAAGGCGTCTCTCTTAGTCTGGCCCTCAGGGGTCTGCTAATGGCGACTAGGGTCTTACACAGCAAGGGTCTGGAGAAACATCCATCACTTGTTGGGTCAAGTGCTCTCGAGCGATGACATAGTGCACCAGCTCAATTAGCGTCGGACTTTTCTCTACTCAGGTGTAGGGAAAGGATGTGGTTTCTCTGGCTGCTGCACTATCCGGAAAACAAAATAGCCACATTCACTGGCATAGGGTACCATGAATCGAAGACGAGCAAGCGCTTCGTACGCAGCAGCTTCTATGGCCATTTGCGGAGTCGGCATGGATTTCCCCACGAAGGAGACTTCCGTTGGGTCTTGGTTTGGGTTTGCGGGAGGGATGTGCACCACTGCCCAATATTTTGCGGTGGATGGGGTGATCCTCGATTTGAGCAACTCGTACTGGGGTGGATGGTAGCACTCATGGTACTGCAGGTAAAGTCCCACAATTATTTTAACAAAACTACCCGGGGTTGCGTCTGGAGTTCTCAGATAAATACTGGGGGTCGGCATGGCAAAGAAGTGGCTGTGAGGGTCGTGCACAAGGTGAGGGGTACTTGGCAAGGTTACGAGGTGGCCTTTCATATAGAATTGGGGCTGGGTTATCTATCGAGGTGAAGGGTAGCTAGTTTGTCGGTTCTGCTCTATGGAGTCGGGGTCAATGCTACAGATACACATACCTCACAACAGTGATGTATTACTGTGGGTGTCATCGGGGTGGTTTTTGGTGGCTACGCCCGGAATTAAAAATGTAACCGTACGCCAACATACTCATGCGTGGCTACTATTAAAATATAGGGGCGCACAAGCAAATAGCATTTAATTGCGGCGATACAGGATCACACAGTTACAAGGCGTGGACATACTAAGACTCGGTACTACTCGAGCGACTTAGTCTACTTCGTTCATATCTAGGCGGGCATGCCTTGCGGACGTCGAGGCTTCTCCACGGTTTTCACCGTCGGGATTTGGTGGAGTGGGTTGAGGGGCTGCAGAGTCGGGGTAGCGGTGATGACCATCCCGGGGATTGTTGGCCACAATCCCGTTGGAGCGCATTCCCAAAAGGCGTTGAAGCACTTCTGGGGTCATTAAGGTATTTTGGTCGATGACTGGGGCAGACCTCAAGGACTCGATCGGTTGTCCGAACAGCACGACTGGGTTGTCGGCGTCGGGTTCATCTTCTCCTCTTGCCGGGGCTCGGCGTATCAGTTCTCCACGAGCTGCGATCAGATCAAGGGTGACTTGATCGAACAGTCCCTCTAGTGCACTTACATAGCGCACTAGATGCAACAATGCAGGATCCGTCTCGTGATCTCCGTTGGCAACCTGAGGTGGCCTACCATACCCGTCACGGCTGGGGTAGAAGTAGAACGAGCGACAGTTAACTCTAGGCGACAAGTGCCGGGGTTGAACTATAGCCTCTCGAGCAGCTAGTTGGATGGCTTGTGGCTTAAAGGAAGTTGTCCTTCCGGTGAACCTGTAGGGGCGTTCTGGTGATAGACCCCTACCATAGATGTGCACAGTGGCCCAGAACTGACGGCTCTCACCGTTCATGGGTCCTTGGTACACAACATATTCTAGGGGCTCTTCTAATGCATAGGCACGGCGGATGAGGTTGGCGAGCACGGTCACAAAACCTCCAAGGTTGGTTGCTGTGGTCTCATTGTGCACGATGGGTCCAGGCATTACAGCTCGGTTTGGGAAAGAGGGTGTGCTGCACTGTGTTGAGGCTAGCGTGCCCTTTTTATAGAAAAAGGAGACGGAGCCTTCCTTCCCACGCTTGCGAATGAGACAATTTAGGCGTCGGTCATTGGCGCGTGATCGACAGGCTAGGCCGATTGGTTGGGCACCGACTGCCAAAAGCTGTCGGGGTCACTGTGGGGCTATCTTACGCGAGAAGCTTGTCCGGGGCTAGGTTACGGTCTGGTGGGTTGGTTAACCTAGGTTTTTCGACCGGGCTAAGATAGGATTAGCCAATGGTCAGCCTGGCTCTGATACAAAGTTTGTCAGGACCGGATTTTCGGGATATTAATTTCCCAGAAAATGGCCCTTGTGCTCACCAGCCCCAGGATTACTGTTAGCTGATGAGGCACCAACTTGATACAGAAATTCCAAGCAAAGTACAAAATATGCAGTACAAGACCATTGTGGCCTATGAGTACAACAAATGGTTTCTAGTGGTTGATGGCGGAAGCGGTTTGTGGTTCATCAGCGTCTATGGGACTCCATTTCCCACAGGAACAGCTGACCAAGATAACTCCTATCTTCGCGAGGCTGCTATCATCATTGCGTAGGTTCCTGGACTGTCTTCGCAACGCTCCTCTCCTTGCACGAAATCTGGCCAAGACAATAGCCAGGGACAAGCCAGTGAGTACTTTTGAATGTACTCGCAAACATTATGAACACGGGTATAATATAACAAATGATAATCACGCTCTGAAATATTCTATTATCGCAATGTCAGTCACGAAATAAACAAAATCCATGATGCACGCATGCAGGTTGTTCGTATAATACATGAATATGCAATCCGAGAATAGAAAAAATGCACCGATCGGGTGTCTGAAGCGACGCCTCGAAAGGACGACAACAGAAAGCGTGCCTCAGTCGGGCGTCTGAGCGACACCACATAAAGGGCTTATAAAGTAAACAAATAACAAGCATGCCACAGTCGGGCGTCTAAGCGACACCACATAAAGGGCTTATAAAGTAAACAAATAACAAGCATGCCATAGTTGGGCGTTTGAGCGACACCACATAAAGGGCTTATAAAGTAAACAAATAACAGGCATGCCACAGTCGGGCGTCTGAGCGACACCACATAAAGGGCTTATAAAGTAAACAAATAACAGTCATGCCACAGTCGGGCGTCTGAGCGACACCACATAAAGGGCTTATAAAGTAAATAATCACAATGAATATCCAGGAGGTAGAACCGTCCCAGGGATACTCAATAATTCAAGTAATAAAAAGGGTTAGTCCAATATAATAATAATCACAATCATCATAAGTCACAAGTCATGATCCATGTTCCGGTTTAGTAGTTTCTCCTCCGAAGACCGACACTAAGACCGACACTAAACCCATCTCAGACTGTAGTCCTTACCCATGGACACGGCAATTCGAATAGATTTAACCTCTGCAGAGGGTGTACTCTTTACCCATGAGTAACGGATTTCTTTAGTCCATCGGGAGTAATTCCGTCTACAGTCTTTTAATTGAAAACACACCTGACCGCACACACCAGCCTAACTTACTGGTGTCTGGAATCACCCACGACACCTGTCAAGCAAAACTCTAAGTGGGGAGGCTACAACCTCGATTAGCATGGGATCACAAAATTTATAACGCGCGCAAACTAGGGAAGCCACTCCCCTTGGCTACAACCGGAAACACCCATGCCCCCGGACCAGGTGGCATGCCTACCGGATGCATCCGGTATCTTCCATCATGGCCTCTCTGTACGGTGTGTGCTAGGAGGGGTTGACAACTTACTGAACCGTACCCTACCTGCGGCAGGGACAAGTGGTAGTACGAAACAAGTATGGGGGTTACTGGAACAAGACTCGATCTACGGCCGACTCAGGAGGTCCAAGTATTCCCTGTATGATTAGCATAACAAATATATTTCAACTAACAGACAGAATCACCACTCATCATACCTCATCATGCCATACCGGACACACTCGTCTCGACGAGGAACTAGGGACAAGCTCGTGTCTTCCCAAGACAGAGACTTTCCCGGCTTCCCTCCGGTATGCATGAAAAGCTTACGAGGATGATTACTATCACCAGCATATCCATTTCTAACAGCAAAGAACCTTCATCATGCACTCATGCGTATGATTGTATCGCCACATAAAATAACGAATGCTCCATGTCAAGGTGGTGTTGTAACCGTATCAAACAACACACAAAAATATTATGCCCGGGTTCAGAATGCTTGCCTTCAAGTTGTGGAGAGGCAGGGTGCATTCCAGAACTTTTGAAAGTTTTCTCCTCTCTCCAAAAATCCTATTTTTGAAAATATTCAAATTAACACATAGTTTCAAACAGTACAAAAAAGTTGTTTGGAAAATTTTCAAATAAATACTAAAATAAACTAGACAGAATTTGAGAAACAACAAAAAAAGAATCAAGTCATTTGGAATTATATTTAAAAAGTTATAGCCAGTCAAAGTTTAGTCAAAGTTCTGTTTAAAAAGGAAACGGTTCTGGGGCTTACGCTTTCCCCTAGCGAAGGCGTATTCGGTGGAATACGTTTCCACTTAAGCCAGCGTGGGTCGACTCGTGGGTCACTGACAGTGGGTCCCTTGGGCCCACTGGTCAGGTTTGACCAGTCGCCCGCGCCTCCTTCTCCTCTGGCCGAGCGATGACATAGTGCACCAGCTCAATTAGCGTCGGACTTTTCTCTACTCAGGTGTAGGGAAAGGATGTGGTTTCTCTGGCTGCTGCACTATCCGGAAAACAAAATAGCCACATTCACTGGCATAGGGTACCATGAATCGAAGACGAGCAAGCGCTTCGTACGCAGCAGCTTCTATGGCCATTTGCGGAGTCGGCATGGATTTCCCCACAAAGGAGACTTCTGTTGGGTCTTGGTTTGGGTTTGCGGGAGGGATGTGCACCACTGCCCAATATTTTGCGGTGGATGGGGTGATCCTCGATTTGAGCAACTCGTACTGGGGTGGATGGGTAGCACTCATGGTACTGCAGGTAAAGTCCCACAATTATTTTAACAAAACTACCCGGGGTTGCGTCTGGAGTTCTCAGATAAATACTGGGGGTCGACATGGGAAAGAAATGGCTGTGAGGGTCGTGCACAAGGTGAGGGGTACTTGGCAAGGTTACGAGGTGGCCTTTCATATAGGATTGGGGCTGGGTTATCTATCGAGGTGAAGGGTAACTAGTTTGTCGGTTTTGCTCTATGGAGTCGGGGTCAATGCTACAGATACACATACCTCACAACAGTGATGTATTACTGTGGGTGTCGTCGGGGTGGTTTTTGGTGGCTACGCCCGGAATTAAAAATGTAACCGTATGCCAACATACTCATGCGTGGCTACTATTAAAATATAGGGGTGCACAAGCAAATAGCATTTAATTGCGGCGATACAGGATCACACAGTTACAAGGCGTGGACATACTAAGACTCGGTACTACTCGAGCGACTTAGTCTACTTCGTTCATATCTAGGCGGGCATGCCTTGCGGACGTCAAGGCTTCTCCACGGTTTTCACCGTCGGGATTTGCTGGAATGGGTTGAGGGGCTGCAGAGTCGGGGTAGCGGTGATGACCATCCCGGGGATTGTTGGCCACAATCCCGTTGGAGCGCATTCCCAAAAGGCGTCGAAGCACTTCTGGGGTCATTAAGGTATTTTGGTCGATGACTGGGGCAGACCTCAAGGACTCGATCGGTTGTCCGAACAGCACGACTGGGTTGTCGGCGTCGGGTTCATCTTCTCCTCTTGCCGGGGCTCGGCGTATCAGTTCTCCACGAGCTGCGATCAGATCAAGGGTGACTTGATCGAACAGTCCCTCTAGTGCACTTACATAGCGCACTAGATGCAACAATGCAGGATCCGTCTCGTAATCTCCGTTGGCAACCTGGGGTGGCCTACCATACTCGTCACGGCCGGGGTAGAAGTAGAACGAGCGACAGTTAACTCTGGGCGACAAGTGCCGGGGTTGAACTATAGCCTCTCGAGCAGTTAGTTGGATGGCTTGTGGCTTAAAGGAAGTTGTCCTTCCGGTGAACCTGTAGGGGCGTTCTGGTGATAGACCCCTACCATAGATGTGCACAGTGGCCCAGAACTGACGGCTCTCACCGTTCATGGGTCCTTGGTAGACAACATATTCTGGGGGCTCTTCTAATGCATAGGCACGGCGGGTGAGGTTGGCGAGCACGGTCACAAAACCTCCAAGGTTGGTTGCTGTGGTCTCATTGTGCACGATGGGTCCAGGCATTACAGCTCGGTTTGGGAAAGAGGGTGTGCTGCGCTGTGTTGAGGCTAGCGTGACTAGCTCGGCGGGTTAAACGAATTTACTAACTCTGACACTAGGATCCCGTGACCACATTCACCCCAAAGTTGGATAAGCCATAGTTCTTAGAATAGTATTCTGAATAGTACACACACTGTCGTGTTGACTATGAAGTGGTATCCATCATACCTCTTTCATTATGGACGTTTCATCATGAATGATCCTTGTCTTTGCAAATGCTCAATGCTGAACTACCCCCTGTTACATGTTAGCAGGATGGTTAGACCCGCTGGTCGTGGCCGTGGTGCCAACGATCCACCACCGCCCGAATTCTTTGATGGAATGATGCAACAATTTGAGCTGAACTGCCAGTTCATGGAAGGGATGATGGCTCAGTTTCCTCGTCCGAACATGAATCAACAGCCAACCCCAGTAACTCTGCAGGACTTCATGCGCCTCAACCCAACTATCTACCACAGCTCAACTCAACCCCTTGATGCTGATGACTGGCTCCGCGACATCACATATGAAATGGAGTCTGCTAGTGTGGCTCCTGCTAGCTATGTCACCTTTGCATCTTTCTTTCTGAAGGGTCCTGCTGCTCAATGGTGGGACAGCCACAGGCGTACCCTACCTGCTGGAACGGTCATCACTTGGCCGGATTTCCAAGCTGCCTTCCGTGCCCGCTTCATTCCTCAGGGAATCATGGACAAGAAGAAGCGAGAGTTCCGCAACCTCACCCAAGGCAACAAGTCTGTAGATGCTTATCAGCGGGAATTCTTGGACTTGTCTCGTTATGCTGAAGAAGACATCGCAACTGATGCTCGTAAGCAAGAGAAGTTTCATGATGGACTTCACCCTGATATCAAGCTAGCACTGCTCTTTCATGACTTTGCCGACTTCGCCACCTTGGTGAACAAGGCCATTCATTTCGAAACTGGTCTGCAGGAACATCAGGGATTCCTCAGGCGCAGCCGTGATGCTGGCTCATCTTCGGGCCCATCCGCGCAGAAGCATCGGATATGGATCCCCCACAGCATGTATCGTCCAACTGCACCCGCACCAAGACAGTCCTATGCTGCACCTCGTCTGCCTCCTCCACCGCAGAGGCAGCCTCTTTGAGATGTACCATCCCAAGCTCCTGCTCCCAATCCCAATGATGGTCTGTGCTTCAGATGTGGCCACCCAGGCCACCTTGCTAAAGAATGCAATCAGAAAAAGAGCCAGCTGGCTCTGCCTTCAACTGGCCGTAACAATCAGCCCCATAACAACAATGCCAGAGCTTATGGTCGTGGTCAGGCTAATCATGTTGATCTGAATGAAGCTCAAGACCAGCCTGCCACTATGATGGGTACTCTTCTCGTTAATTCAGTACCGGCTTTTGTTTTATTCGATTCAGGAGCATCACATTCATTCATGTCAGAAAATTTTGCATACGCACACGACATTCGATGCGAGCCCATGAACACTCCGATACTGGTACGCACCCCTGCGGGTCAGTGTCGAACTACCATGATTGGTCGCGACGTCCCCGTTGAAATTGAAGGGTTGGAATTTCATGTTTCTCCCATTATTCTGGAGTCTTCCAACATTGACCTCATTCTGGGAATGGAATGGTTGAAAGCACATACCGCTTCTATCGTTTGTGCCACCAAAGTCATTCATCTCCTACATCCTTCCGATGAGATAGTAAGCTACCATGCTCAGATTGTTCAAAACGCCGAAGCATGACTTTATGTCTTGAATGCGTTGAACGCAGCACCTCTTGAGGGAATTGAAAAGATTCCAGTCGTTCGCGACTTCGAAGACGTCTTTCCAGAAGAACTTCCAGGAATACCCCCTGCTCGGGCTGTCGAGTTTGTCATCGACTTGAAACCAGGCACCGTTCCTATCGCCAAACGACCCTACAAGATGCCGCCTCATGAGCTCCTTGAACTTAAGGAGGAAATCGACAAATCTCTTCGCAAGGGTTTCATTCGTCCAAGTTCCTCTGCTTGGGGAGCACCTTCTCTCTTCGTTAAGAAGAAGGACGGAACGAACCGTTTGGTCCAAGACTACCGTCCTATCAAGCAAGCTACAATTCAGAACAAATATCCCCTTCCTTGGATCAATGATCTGTATGATCAACTGGCTGGTTCATCGATATTCTCTAAACTCGACTTGAGATTGGGTTACCATCAGATCCGTGTTCGTGAAGAGGATATTCCAAAGACCACTTTCGTCACTTGTTATGGTTCTTACGAGTACACTGTCATGTCATTCGGCTTGACCAATGCTCCAGCCACATTCTCTCGTCTGATGAACTACATATTCATGGATTACCTCGACAAGTTCGTCGTAGTCTATCTGGATGATATTCTGGTATATTCAAAGAATAAAGAAGAACATGCTGAACATCTTCGTCTTGTTCTGGAAAAGCTTCGAGAGCATCAACTTTATGCCAAGTATTCCAAGTGTGAATTCTGGTTACCCGAAGTCACCTACCTTGGTCATGTCATCTCCAAGGATGGTATTGCCGTCAACCCAGAGTGCGTTCAGGCTATTCTTGACTGGGCCCCTCCAAAGACTGTCAAGCAAGTTAGAAGCTTTCTCGGACTAGCCAGCTATTGTCGCCGCTTTGTCGAGAACTTCTCGAAGATTGCCAAGCCACTGACCAATCTACTACACAAAGGCGTTAAGTTTGATTGGACTGAAAAGTGTGAGGAAAGTTTCCAGGCACTCAAAGACAAGCTGACATCTGCCCCAGTGCTTGCTCCCCTGATTCTCGCAAGGACTTCGTCATCTATTGCGACGCTTCACGTCAAGGATTAGGCTGTGTCCTAATGCAAGAGCGCAAAGTGATTGCTTATGCCTCCCGTCAAGTACGTCCTCACGAAGAGAACTAACCAGTTCATGACCTTAAGCTTGCTGCGGTTATCTTTGCACTGAAGCTATGGTGACAGTACCTTCTCGGTAATCGCTGCGAGATCTTCACCGATCATCAGAGTCTGAAGTACCTATTTACTCAGCCAGATCCGAACCTCCGTCAGCAGCGATGGATGGAAGCTATTGTTGACTACAACTGCGGTATATCCTATACCCCTGGCAAGGCTAATGTAATGGCAGATGCCCTGAGCCGCAAGTCTTATTGCAACAACCACATGGTCTTCAAAGCTCAACCCCGCCTTTATGAAGAGCTATGCAAGATGAACCTTCAACTAGTTCCACAGGGTTCTCTGAATAACCTTGTCCTGGAACCAACTCTTCTGAAAGAAATTAAGTCTGCTCAAGCCAAAGATGCTCACGTTGATTTGATGAAAAAGGATCTTGCCTTAGAGAAATCCAGGAATTTCTCACTTGGTGAAGATGGAACCTTATACTTCAGAGATCGCATTGTAGTACCCCGGTTCGAGCTTATGACAGAGAAGGTGATGAAAGAAGCGCATGACACCCCTCTCTCTATTCATCTGGGAAGTACCAAGATGTATCTAGACATCCGTCAGAAGTACTGGTGGTCTAAGATGAAGCAAGACATTGCTCGATATATTGAAGAATGTGACGTTTGTCGTCGCGTCAAAGCAGAACATCAGAAACCGGCTGGACTTCTACAACCACTTCCGATTCTTGAATGGAAGTGGGATAAGATTCAAATGGACTTCGTCACTGGCCTTCCCAAGTCTCAGAAAGGTAACGATGCTATCTTTGTCGTCATCGACCAATTCTCGAAGGTTGCTCACTTTCTGCCAGTCAAGGAGACAATCACTGCTAGTCAATTAGCAAACTTGTATATCTCCAGAATTGTGTCACTCCACGGCATTCCGAAGAAGATCAGTTCAGATTGCGACAGTTTATTCACTTCAAAGTTCTGGGATAGTTTCCAAGAGGCAATGGGAACTCATATTACTTGGCACTGCTTATCATCCCCAATCCCAAGGCCAAGTCGAGCGAGTCAGTCAAATTCTTGAAAACATGCTTCGAGCTTGTGTTATTTCTTTCGGCAAGAAGTGGGAAGAATCTCTCCCTTATGCGGAGTTCTCTTATAACAACAGTTATCAAGCCAGCTTGAAGATGGCACCCTTTGAAGTGCTCTATGGACGTAAGTGCCGAACCCCTCTGAATTGGTCAGAAACTGGGGAACGGACGCTCATTGGTCCAGACATTATTCAACAAGCTGAAGAGCAGGTTCGCATTGTCCGGGATAATCTCAAGGCGGCCCAGTCCCGCCAGAAGAGCAACTATGACCGGAAACACTGGGGTTCAACTTATCAACCTGGTGAACAAGCTTATTTGCGTGTCACTCCTTTGAGAGGCACTCATCGGTTCGGAGTCAAGGGCAAGCTAGCTCCGCGCTACATTGGTCCTTTCCGCATTCTCTCCCGTTGTGGACTAGTGGCTTATCAACTGGAGTTGCCACCTCAGTTCTCTCACGTCCATGACGTCTTCCATGTGTCGCAACTTCGTCGTTGCTTCAAGGATCCAGAACGAAGTGGATCCGGAATTGATTGAAGTTCAAGATGATCTCACATACAAGGAGCATCCGATCTGCATTCCTGAAGAAGCTGAACGTCGAACACGCCAGAAGGTTACCAAGTTCCTCAAGGTGCAATGGTCGAATCATACTAAAGATGAAGCCACTTGGGAACGCGAAGATAACCTCCGGGATGAATACCCCGACCTGTTCCCTTCTACCTCTTAATTCTCGGGACGAGAATTTCTTTTAGAGGAGGAGAGTTGTAACACCCCGGTGTAATGATGCTACAGTAATCCCTGAGATCAAGCTAATCATTTTGCTATAACAGCGCTTGGTCACTTTAATCAATATTCCATTTCAAATTCCAGTCGAATTCAATTTGAATTTATGTGTGAAATTCAAAAATGCTCAGACATGAAAACTAAAATGTCCATCATGTGGAACATATTCTTCTGGTAATATTGGTGGTAAACCAACATTTTTGCAAAATGTCTAAGTGACCTAAAATAGCTATAACAGAAAGCTGTTAAAAGAAAAACAGAAAGTAAAAAAAATGAAAAGGAAAGAAGAAGGGGTGGGAAGCCCTGGCCTCCCCTTGGGCCTCGGCACACCTCGGCCAGCCGGACGGCCCACAGCCCCCTGTTCCCCTGTACCTCAACCAGCCTGGCCGGCCCAATCGGCCCAGCTCCCCGCACCACACCCCCCTTCCCGTTCCCCGACCCGAGTCGCTACAGGCGCCGTCCCCGCCGGACCCGCCTCGCTGGCGACGCCCGGGCGAGGGGATAAGGCCTGCGCCTCCTCGCCTCCTCGATCCCCGCCTCCACTTGCACCACCCCACTCCCCTCTCCCACTCCGCCTGCTCCTCCTCTCCTCTCTCCCTTCAGATCCATCACCACCGAGCTCCGTCGCCGCCGAGCACCGCGCTCCATCGCGGCCACCGGCGCCCATTCCTCCCTTCGTGGTGTCTAGGAGGTCAGCGGTGGACTGCTTCTTCCTCGTCGTCACCGGGTCGAGCCCGAGGAACGCCACCGTCGTCGCTCGCGTCTTCTTCCCCAACTGCGGCCATCGCTACGCCGCCGTTCGATCCGCCCCAAGTCTGCAGCTACTAAACCTCCGAGGGCCACCGTGTGTGCCGCCCGGTGAGCCCCTCTTCTTCTCCCCTCGCTCCCCTGTCCTCTTGCGCTACCATAGCCACCGCGCCGCCATGGCCGAGCTCGGCTCTGCCGAGCAACTGGCCGCCGTCATTGCCATGCTCGCCTGAGCACGGGAACGTGCTCAATGCAGCCCGCCGAGGTCGCCCGTGCCGCTTGCCCACCTCGTCGACCCCCGTAGCGCGATCCCGACGAGGTCCCGAACGCCACCACCGCCTCCACTCATCGCCGACGCCGTTTCTGGCAGCTCCAGCTCCGGCCGGCCTCACCACGCGACGCGGCGGGATCTCCTCGTTCGAACGCACCAAGTCCCGGGCCAAAAGACCCCCTGTGCACGATTCTCGGCGAGCCCCGCCGCTGTTTTGGTCGCCGGAGGCGAAACCCCGACGCCGCCGACGTGGCACACCTGGGGCCCGCCTCTGGGTCACTGCCCGTGGGCCCCCGGCCCCAGTTGACCACGTTGACCGTGGTCAACTGTGCTAACTGGGCACACAGTGTCATTGACACGCGGGCGCCATCTCATGTTTTGTTAAATAAACGTTTTCTGAATAAAAATGATTAGTTAAGCTAAATAGTCACTGACATGTGGGGCCCAGCTGTTAATTAACCTCTTTTTAGTTAGTTTAAAGTTCTGTTAATCCACTGTCTATGATAGGTGGGACCCACTGGTCAGTTTGACCAGCCAGCGGGTCTGTTGACCTGCTGATGTCATGCTGACACTCTGCTGACGTCATAATTCCTTTTCTGTTAATATTAATAATTCCAGAAAATACTTTAATCTTTAAAAATTCATAGAAATTAAACCGTAACTCGGATGAAAATGTTTTCTACATGAAAGTTGCTCAGAAAAATCCAACGAATCCGAATACGCGGCCCGTTCATCTGTCACATGCCCCTAGCATGTTGAACATGGAACTTTCCCCCTCTTTTCCTCTATCCGGAATCCGCCTAACGCCGGGAATTCATCCTCGGATGTTTATCCCCTCCGTCTGCAATGTGTAGTACCGCGTTAGTTCACCCCCTAGCGCCGCGTATTGCCATGTTATGCTTTGTGATGCTACGTTTGCTTTATATTGACTGTTTCTCCCCCCTCTTCTTTTCGGTAGACCCCGTGGCGGCTGCCGATGCCGCTGTGATCGACTACGTCACCGACGACCCCTCCTTCTTGTCTGAGCAACCAGGCAAGCCCCCCTTTGATCATCCCGATATCGCCCATTCCATTCTCTCATGCTTGCATTAGATTTTGCTACTGTAATTTATTGCTCCTATTCTGATGCATAGCCTGCTTTTGTAACCAGCTTATTGTTACCTACCTGCTTATCCTAAACTGCTTAGTATAGGTTGGTTGGTGATCCATCAGTGACCCCCACCTTGTCCTTGTTGCCCCTGCTTCATCATCGAAGACCCGATCAACGGGATCGAAGACCAGGCCCCGGCACCGCACATCACTTTCCCCTTAGTTGCTCGACACTATTGGGTTACTATCGAGTGCCGAGGGTGAGACCTCTACATCACTTCTGATGTTAACCCTGTAGTGTAGCTATTCGGCGTGGTCATCGAGGGTGATTTCGCCTTAACCACTTCCGATACGACTCTGTCGTGCAACCCCTCAAGTGTGAACCTCGGGGGTGATTCCTCTTACGTTCACCTTGATGATTACATCGAGTGGAATTCACCGGGGGTGATTCCTCCGGTTTTCCCCTTGATGTTTGGACACATAGTTACTATGGTTACTATGACTTTACACTGAACCATGTTACTAAAGACGGGTCGACCCTGAGGGTTACCCGCGCGAGCATAATTGCGAGTGATGTGGAGACGGGTTGACCTGGAGGGTGCCCGCAAGATAATTACGAGGCGTGGCCGGGCATTCTTAGCCCTTGCCGCAAGTCCTCGAGACGGGGCGACGGGGTCACATCATTCGTGAGTCTCTGCTTGTTACCGCGCGTTCCTAATCCACTATGATTTGGATATTTGATCCGAGGGGCCTCTGGCCTGATAGCACTAACCCTCACGTGGGCATAGTATGGGCGTTCTGCGTCGTATGCATCAGCCAAAGCTTAATAGACGTCAGCGACTGAGCGGCGCGCGCCGGGTTGGACTGGTAAGCTCCTGTCTTTTTAAGGAGGTAGCTAGGTCTGCTCACCGGCCGCCCACGCAACATGCAGCAGTTCCCGGGGCGATGGCCCATGACCCCTGGGGGCATAGGTTTAGTCCGGCGTGCTGGCCTCTCTATTAAGCCTAGGTCAGGTTGCGGCGTATTGTTTGGCCGAGGCCGGGCATGACCCAGGAAAGTGTGTCCGGCCGGAGTTAATCGAGCGTGGTGGATCACAAACGGAAAGTTGGATAAGCCATAGTTCTTAGAATAGTATTCTGAATAGTACACACACTCACTACAGGAAATAGGTAATTTGCCGTCTGTGGATCACAAATGGAAAAGGCCTAAATCCAGACGGCAAAGATTTTGCCGTCAGGAAGTAGACGGCAAACTCAGACGGCAAAGTATAATCGGCAAAGAATACTTTGCCGTCAGCTTTTCATCGTGAAGACGGCAAAGACTTTGCCGTCAGCCAAATTTGCTTCGCCGTTAGCCTTATAAATAACAGACCGAAAGAATGCGGTCTTTGCCGTCAGTCAAAACATTTCCTTTGCTGTCATCAAGACTAAACTACAGATGGCAAAGAGTGTTTTTTTATTATTTTTTTAAAAATTACGTCAGTTGAAGCATTCGGTGGTCGTCGGAGTAGCCAAATCCGGCAACAGCTGCCACTGCCGGGGAGTTCTAGTGCTTGGGGCACAGAGGAGGTTGTGGAGGCTCAGGCATGGCGGGGTCCGGCGAGGGGCGGCTTAGGCGCGGCGGGATGGAGCGAGGGATGGCTAAGATGGCTGCGGCGGGTCTGATGAGTGACGGTCGCGGCGAAGTCCGGCGAGGGGCAGAGAGGATGAGGTTGGGGAGGCTTGGCCGCAGTGGGGTCGTGCGAGGGGAGGTCGCTGCGTGGAACGGAGAGGAGCGGCCGCGACGGAGTCCGGCAAGGGGCGGAGAGGCAAAGTCCGGCGAGGGGTCCGTCCAGAAACGAGCGCTTGGGGCAGGGACGATGCAACGGGGCCTCCAGCTTGGATGGCTGCGGAGGCGGACGTCGGCAGCGTGCGGAGGGAGGAGGCCGTCGGAGGCGCGTGGAGGCAAGCGGCCGGGCGGAGGCCCGGCAGAGTCCGTTGGAGGCGCGCGGAGGCAGGTGGCCGGGCGGATGCCGTCGGAGGTGGACCGGCCGGGCGGAGGCCGTTGGAGGCGCGCGGAGGCCAGCGGAGGCCGGTGGCATGCGAAGTCTCACGAAGACGGGAGGAGGCCAGCAGTGACGGGGTCCGGCGATGCAGCGGTGGCTTCTGGAGTATTGGTGCAGTGCCAGGCGAAGCACGGGCGGGCATCTCGATCGATGGTAGGTGGTGGGTGGGTGGAGACAGAGACGTGCGTGGTGGGTGGGTTCCCTTGCATCGGTGGGTGGAGAGAGAGGACGTGGGGGTGTGGGAGAGAGATCGGGGAGCATGTGGAGTGGATGGTGCCACATCATCGATCCAGGAGATCGATCCGCGAGATGTGTTTCTTTGCTTTGCCGTCTGCCTCTACTACTACAGACGGCAAAGATTTTTGCCGTCTGCATTTTGTATTACAGATGGCAAAGTGTGCACTTTGCCGTCTGTAATACAAAACGCAGACGGCAAAGATCTTTGCCGTATGTATTTATTTTTGTAGACGGCAAAGTGAGGTCTTTAACGTCTGTCTTTTTTTTCGTAGACGGCAAAGTATATTTTGCCGTTAGTTTTTCTTTGCCGTCTTCTGATGACGGCAAACCCTTTCTTTGCCGTCTGCCCGACGAAAAGCAGACGGCAAAGACGCCTCCTCACTACAAATTACCTGTTTCCCGTAGTGACTGTCGTGTTGACTATGAAGTGGTATCCATCATACCTCTTTCATTATGCATGTTTCATCATGATTGATCCTTGTGTTTGCAAATGCTCAATGCTGAACTACCCCCTGTTACATGTTAGCAGGATGGTTAGACCCTCTGGTCGTGGCCGTGGTGCCAACGATCCACCACCGCCCGAATTCTTTGATGGAATGATGCAACAATTTGAGCTGAACCGCCAGTTCATGGAAGGGATGACGGCTCAGTTTCCTCGTCCGAACATGAATCAACAGCCAACCCCAGTAACTTTGCAGGACTTCATGCGCCTCAACCCAACTATCTACCACAGCTCAACTCAACCCCTTGATGTTGATGACTGGCTTCACGACATCACATATGAAATGGAGTCTGCTAGTGTGGCTCCTGCTAGCTATGTCACCTTTGCATCTTTCTTTCTGAAGGGTCCCGCTGCTCAATGGTGCGACAGCCACAGGCGTACCCTACCTGCTGGAACGGTCATCACTTGGCCGGATTTCCAAGCTGCCTTCCGTGCCCGCTTCATTCCTTAGGGAATCATGGACAAGAAGAAGCGAGAGTTCCGCAACCTCACCCAAGGCAACAAGTCTGTAGATGCTTATCAGCGGGAATTCTTGGACTTGTCTCCTTATGCTGAAGAAGACATCGCAACTGATGCTCGTAAGCAAGAGAAGTTTCGTGATGGACTTCACCCTGATATCAAGCTAGCACTGCTCGTTCATGACTTTGCCGACTTCGCCACCTTGGTGAACAAGGCCATTCATATTGAAACTGGTCTGCAGGAACATCAGGGATCCCTCAGGCGCAGTCGTGACGCTGGCTCATCTTCGGGCCCGTCCGCATAGAAGCATCGGATATGGATCCCCCACCACATGTATCGTCCAACTGCACCCGCACCAAGACAGTCCTATGCTGCACCTCGTCTGCCTCCTCCACCGCTGAGGCAGCCTCTTCGAGATGTACCATCCCAAGCTCCCGCTCCCGATCCCAATGATGGTCTATGCTTCAGATGTGGCCGCCCAGGCCACCTTGCTAAAGAATGCAATCAGAAAAAGAGCCAGCTGGCTCTGCCTTCAACTGGCCGTAACAATCAGCCCCATAACAACAATGCCAGACCTTATGGTCGTGGTCAGGCTAATCATGTTGATCTGAATGAAGCTCAAGACCAGCCTGCCACTGTGATGGGTACTCTTCTCGTTAATTCAGTACCGGATTTTGTTTTATTCGATTCAGGAGCATCGCATTCATTCATGTCAGAAAATTTTGCATACACACACGACATTCGATGCGAGCCCATGAACACTCCGATAGTGGTACGCACCCCTGCGGGTCAGCGACTGACCGGCGCGCGCCGGGTTGGACTGGTAAGCTCCTGTCTTTTTAAGGCGGTAGCTAGGTCTGCTCACCGGCCGCCCACGCAACATGCAGGAGTTCCCGGGGCGATGGCCCATGACCCCTGGGGGCATAGGTTTAGTCCGGCGTGCTGGCCTCTCTATTAAGCCTTGGTCGGGTTGCGGCGTATTGTTTGGCCGAGGCCGGGCATGACCCAGGAAAGTGTGTCCGGCCGGAGTTAATCGAGCGTGGTGGGTAAGTTGGTGCACCCCTGCAGGGAAGAAAACATCTATCGATAGCCTGTCCTACGGTAACGGACACTTGGAGTTGTATCCCGATCGATACAACTAGAACTGGATACTTGTGATGAGTAATGGATTATGATGATAACCAGATAGTATGGCTGTGGGATTGCTTTCTCGCAGGGAGTCGAGAAAGGATCTCTGGCCAGGGTTGATAACACTACTACTACCTTGCTTTATGCTTCCTTACTCCCTCCTGTTGCTACAAGATGGTGGTTTCCAGAAGATGATAGTCTTCGATAGGAGTAGGCCTTCTCTCTATTCTGGCATTTCTGCAGCCCTGTCCACATATACAGCCTCCCTTTGATAATGTTGCATATGTAGTATAGATTACTTTGGATGAGTACTCACGGTTGCTTTGCTCCCCCTTTTCCCCTTTTCTTCTTCTTTCCGGTTGATGCAACCAGATGTCGGAGCCCAGGAGCCAGATTCCACCGCCGATGCATACTACTACGTGGAGACCGCCGACGACCAGGAGTAGTTAGGAGGCTCCCAGGCAGGAGGCCTTGCCTTTTCGATCGTAGATGCTTTTGTGCTAGCCTTCTTAAGGCAAACTTGTCTAACTCATGTCTGTACTCAGATATTGTTGCTTCCGCTGACTCTTGTGTTTTCGAGCTATGTATTCGAGCCCTCGAGGCCCCTGGCTTGTAATATAAAGCTTGTATTATTTTTAATTTGTGTCTAGAGTTGTGTTGTGATATCTTCCCGTGAGTCCTTGATCTTGATCGTACACATTTGCGTGTATGATTAGTGTATGATTGAATCGAGGGCGTCACAAGTTGGTATCAGAGCCGACTACCTGTAGGTAGCCCCCTTTCCAACTCCGTGGCCGAAGTTGAGTCTAGTCACTGAAAAACTTTTTACTAACATGACTGTGTGTCTTACGGGCCCACGTCGCCATTGGGGTGGTAATAGGATCTTTTACTCCTTGTCTATACTCTGGGACTCTGATCTCTCTTCCATTCGGGTTAAACGAATTTACTAACTATAACACTAGGATCCCGTGACCACATTCACCCCAATGTTGGATAAGCCATAGTTCTTAGAATAGTATTCTGAATAGTACACACACTGTCGTGTTGACTACGAAGTGGTATCCATCATACCTCTTTCATTATGCATGTTTCATCATGAATGATCCTTGTCTTTGCAAATGCTCAATGCTGAACTACCCCCTGTTACATGTTCGCAGGATGGTTAGACCCTCTGGTCGTGGCCGTGGTGCCAATGATCCACCACCGCCCGAATTGTTTGCTGGAATGATGCAACAATTTGAGCTGAACCGCCAGTTCATGGAAGGAATGATGGCTCAGTTTCCTCGTTCGAACATGAATCAACAGCAAACCCCAGTAACTCTACAGGACTTCATGCGCCTCAACCCAACTATCTACCACAGCTCAACTCAACCCCTTGATGCTGATGACTGGCTCCGCGACATCACATATGAAATGGAGTCTGCTAGTGTGGCCCCTGCTAGCTATGTCACCTTTGCATCTTTCTTTCTGAAGGGTCCCGCTGCTCAATGGTGGGACAGCCGCAGGCGTACCCTACCTGCTGGAACGGTCATCACTTGGCCGGATTTCCAAGCTGCCTTCCGTGCCCGCTTCATTCCTCAGGGAATCATGGACAAGAAGAAGCGAGAGTTCCGCAACCTCACCCAAGGCAATAAGTCTGTAGATGCTTATCAGCAGGAATTCTTGGACTTGTCTCGTTATGCTGAAGAAGACATCGCAGCTGATGCTTGTAAGCAAGAGAAGTTTCGTGATGGACTTCACCCTGGTATCAAGCTAGCACTGCTCGTTCATGACTTTGCCGACTTCGCCACCTTGGTGAACAAGGCCATTCATGTTGAAACTGGTCTGCGGGAACATCAGGGATCCCTGAGGCGCAGCCGTGACGTTGGCTCATCTTCGGGCCCGTCCGCATAGAAGCGTCGGATATGGATCCCCCACAGCATGTATCGTCCAACTACACCCGCACCAAGACAGTCCTATGCTGCACCTCGTCTGCCTCCTCCACCGCAGAGGCAGCCTCTTCGAGATGTACCATCCCAAGCTCCTGCTCCCGATCCCAATGATGGTCTGTGCTTCAGATGTGGCTGCCTAGGCCACCTTGCTAAAGAATGCAATCAGAAAAAGAGCCAGCTGGCTCTGCCTTCAACTGGCCGTAACAATCAACCCCATAACAACAATGCCAGACCTTATGGTCGTGGTCAGGCTAGTCATGTTGATCTGAATGAAGCTCAAGACCAGCCTGCCACTGTGATGGGTACTCTTCTCGTTAATTCAGTATCGGCTTCTGTTTTATTCGATTCAGGAGCATCGCATTCATTCATGTCAGAAACTTTTGCATACGCACACGACATTCGATGCGAGCCCATGAACACTCCGATAGTGGTACGCACCCCTGCGGGTCAGCGACTGAGCGGCGCACGCCGGGTTGGACTGGTAAGCTCCTGTCTTTTAAGGAGGTAGCTAGGTCTGCTCACCGGCCGCCCATGCAACATGCAGGAGTTCCCGGGGCGATGGCCCATGACCCCTGGGGGCATAGGTTTAGTCCGGCGTGCTGGCCTCTCTATTAAGCCTAGGTCGGGTTGCGGCATATTGTTTGGCCGAGGCCGGGCATGACCCAGGAAAGTGTGTCCGGACGGAGTTAATCGAGCGTGGTGGCTAAGTTGGTGCACCCCTCTAGGGAAGAAAACATCTATCGATAGCCTGTCCTACGGTAACGGACACTTGGAGTTGTATCCCGATCGATACAACTAGAACTGGATACTTGTGATGAGTAATGGATTATGATGATAACTAGATAGTATGGCTCTGGGATTGCTTTCTCGCAGGGAGTCGAGAAAGGATCTCTGGCCGAGGTTGATAACACTACTACTACTACCTTGCTTTATGCTACCTTACTCCCTCCTGTTGCTGCAAGATGGTGGTTTCCAGAAGATGCTAGTCTTTGATAGGAGTAGGCCTTCTCTCTATTCTGGCATTTCTGCAGCCCTATCCACATATACAGCCTCCCTTTGATAATGTTGCATATGTAGTATAGATCCTTGCTTGCGAGCACTTTGGATGAGTACTCACGATTGCTTTGCTCCCCCTTTTCCTCTTTTCTTCTTCTTTCCGGTTGATGCAACTAGATGTCGGAGACCAGGAGCCAGATGCCACAGCCGATGCATACTACTACGTGGAAACCGCCGACGACCAGGAGTAGTTAGGAGGCTCCCAGGCAGGAGGCCTTGCCTTTTCGATTGTAGATTCTTTTATGCTATCCTTCTTAAGGAAAACTTGTCTAACTCATGTCTGTACTCAGATATTGTTGCTTCCGCTGACTCTTGTGTTTTCGAGCTATGTATTCGAGCCCTCGAGGCCCCTGGCTTGTAATATAAAGCTTGTATTATTTTTAATTTGTGTCTAGAGTTGTGTTGTGATATCTTCCTGTGAGTCCTTGATCTTGATCGTACACATTTGCGTGTATGATTAGTGTAAGATTGAATCGAGGGCGTCACAGTAACTTAGCAAGAACAATATAAGATAAATTCGTAGGCATTGGATCGATGACTTGTTGGATGATATTCATCATGAGACAGTTATAACCTAGGGAGATACGGCACTAGCTCCAGTTCATCTATATAATGTAGGCATGTATTCCGTAAATAGTCATACGTGCTTATGGAAAGAACTTGCATGACATCTTTTGTCCTACCCTCCCGTGGCAGCGGGGTCCATATTGGAAACTAAGGGATATTAAGGCCTCCTTTTAATAGAGAACTGGAACAAAGCATTAACACACGGTGAATACATGAACTCCTCAGACTACGGTCATCACCGGGAATGGTCCCGACTATTGTCACTCCGGGGTTGCCGGACCATAACACGTAGTAGGTGACTATAACTTGCGAGATCGGATCTAAAACATGGATATAATGATGATAACATAAACGGTTCAGATCTGAGTTCATGGCACCCGGGCCCAAAGTGACAAGCATTAAGCACAGCAAAGTCATAGCAACATCAATCTTAGAACATAGTGGATACTAGGGGTCAAGCCCTAACAAAACTAACTCAATTACATGATGAATCTCATCCAACTCCTCACCGACCAGCGAGCCTACGAAGGAATTACTCACTCCCGGTGGGGAGCATCATGGAATTGGCGATGGAGAAGGGTTGGTGATGATGAAGAACGAAGATCCCCCTCTCCGGAGCCCCAAACGGACTCCAGATCTGACCTCCTGATGAAGAACAGGAGGTGATGGCGGCTCCGTCTTGTGGATCACGATAATTCTTTCTCCCTAATTTTTCTGGAAAAATAGGATTTTGTAGCGTCGATTTCAGGGTCTGCGGGGCCACCAGGTGGGGACAACCCACCTGGGCGCGCCAGGAGGGGGGCGCCCTGGTGGGTTGTGCCCACCCAGGCGCCCCCTCTGGTGGGTCTTGGCTCCAGAAATTCTTGTTTATTGTATAAAAATTCCTCGCAAAGTTTCGTTCCATTCCGAGAACTTTTATTTCTGCACAAAAGCAACACCATGGTAATTCTGCTGAAAATAGCGTTAGTTCGGGGTTAGTTTCATTCAAATCATGCAAATTAGAGTCCAAAACAAGAGGAGAAGCGTTAGGAAAAGTAGATACGTTGGAGACGTATCAGCATTTGACACTTCTTTTTTGAAAAGGGAGAGCTCAAGAGCAACTCTAGCAGATCTGTTATATTATCCTCGTCAAGATCATTTTACAGGCAGCCCGCAAAAATATTTATGGTACCGAAATATATCCTTCTGCAGTACGAGTTTATTAGATCGGTTTCACCGGAGCCCTCATGGCACCACAAATATTTTTGCGTGCAAATATTAGCATGAACCAGAATTCATATAGATGCACGGAATCATATAAAATAGGCATGCTGCAATAGTTCACATCCAATATCTTGTGCAATGTCAAGAGGTAGCAAGTTTGTCCCTACGAATGCACAATCAAACAAAATAAAACATGATCAAGCCACAACCGGCTCAAGTAACATCATTGTTGCCAACAGAATCGGGCATAGCATCACTTTGCTTCCCCGAAAGCCCCACCGTCTTCGTTGGCCGGAGCATCAACATCAACTCCATTGGCCGAAGCACCACCTCCATTGCCTAAAGCTTCCCCACCACCACCACCACCTCCAACACTACTAGCACCTCCACCTTTAAAACCACCATCACCACCATTGAGGAAACATCCAGCACCTCCAAAACCTACACCACCACCTCCACCCCCCTCACAACCGCCACCAAGGCTGAAACCACCATCGACGGCCATAAGGTGTTGAAGCTCCAATGCTCCATCCTCCTCTGGCACATGATCTCCATTCCTTTCATATCCAAAAATTATCTTGTCATCGAATCCATGCCCTCCGGATTCATCATCACGAACTGGTCCTCCTTGGCGGTCTTCTCGTCCCTTCTGTTTTTCACTTCAAGAGCGGTCTTTTTTTGGAACGCCCAGAACCATGAAAAGGAATAGGTATGTGAAACGGTAAGTAAACCGACTCCAAAAGTCCCATAAAAGCAATTTTACTCCGATTTGGAATATTTAAAAAATTAGGAAAATAATAAGTAGTCCAGAGAGCCCACGAGCAGATGACAAGCCTGGTGGGCGCGCCTCCCGAGCTTGTGGAGCCCTCGTGCGCCATCCGGACTCCGTTTTCTTCCAGATTACTTGTTTTGCACGGTAAAAATTCGTTATATAATCTCCCGAAGGTTTTGACCACTGTATCGCGAGAATATCCTATGTTCTTGTTTTGAGCTATTTCTGTGGAAGATTTAGGGCAATATGTCTTTGCAAGAATCAAATAGGGAGAGTCGTGTCTCCCACCTCACGACGGATCCAAGAGCGTATGGTGAAGTTGATCCCTATGGGTGGCCAACGGATGAATAAATAGAAGCTGACCTGAAAAGAGTGGGCTCCATAAAGGAGGATCAAGAAGTCACACCTCTGCCTCAACCTGGTGACATGCATGTGGAATTCAAGAAATCAATCCTGCCGGATTTGGTCAAACCTCCCAATGCCAAATTTATCTCTTACAATAACTTGAAAAAGAGTGTTGCTTCTTCCTCTGCGGCCAGGATGCATCCATGGGTGGACGGTGCTTTAACTGTCACAGGAAAGCTCCAGAAGGAAATCATGGATCTCAAGCAACAAATTAATAAGCTCAAAGAGGAGAATCGCATTCCTCGAGGCATCATTGCCAAAAATATTGCACCACCACCTCCGAAAAAGGAGACTTGAGTACACGGGTATGGGCACCCCCCGTGGCTTGTGCCAAGCTTGGGGGAGGTGCCCCGGTATCATATCGCCATGACATCTTCATCTTTATCATCTATCTTAGTTCAATCCTTTTGGTTAATTCATGATCTAGTAGAATAAAAGTTTTAGTATGATCTAGTCTTTAGGTTTTTGCTTCATGATCTATCTATGTAATCGAGTATGAGAGTTATATAATAAAGATTAGTGTTGAGTTGAGTGTTTTGCTTTCTTGCTTTGATCTTAGAGATGAAAAAGAATAAAGGAAATAAAATATTATATAATAATCTTATGGAGAGTGACCCATCATGCAAGATAGAGGGAAAAATATGTGTGATGTCATGCACATAGTTCAACTGACAAAATCATGCGATGAAATGAACCATCACACACATTTTCGCGCAAATAACCGTGTGTGACATAGTACATGGTACATTACTACAAAATGGCTGTGATGACTTAAACCATCACACACATTTTGATTAGGTCTGCCGTGTGTTATGCTTAACACATGGTTTGAATTTTGGCATCGTGTGCGATAAAGAACAACATCACATCCAGTTCCTCGAAAGAAGCCGTGCATGATGTAGTTCGCATTGTAGGAGATATGCCCTAGAGGCAATAATAGTTGTTGTTATTTATCTTCAATTTTGTAATTAATGTTTATGTTCTATGCTATAACTGCAATGGTCCTTGAGCCTGTATATCCATACAGGACCAGAGGATAACCCATGTGCATGTGTGAAATAATAAACGGTAAAAAAACATTCCTAGTCGTGCCTCTAAGACTAGCTAAAGCGTTGCATGATGGTCACGTTTTCCTGATCATAGGCATGACTATGCTGGCAACTTTGAAGACACAACAATAGAAGAACACTTGTGTTGAATTGACCCATATTGATGTTATGCTATGAGATACTTTCGTTACGAGTTAATGGTTTTATAATACAGAGTAAGTTTGCGTTTGCATAATTCCTTAGACCATGATAGTATCGAGTTCCTTCATGCTTGCTTCATGAACTTTGAGGTTAGTTAAACGTCATCCATAACAGGGTGGCTATTACAGTGGCTTTTGGGTTCATGGAAAAGTATGACAAGGGACTAGATAGCTCAAGATTGGAATTTTCTCCTTCGATGATGGGGATATATTCTTTGGGCCCTCTTGGTGTTACAATATCCATCATCGTCTGGCAGCCACAACATGATTTCATCACCAGGATGCTGGAATGTGGGAACGATGAGAGAGAACAAAACTGGTAACGAGGAAACTGGCATAGTGAACAAGTTTTTGATTCATGGGGATGCCATTAAATCTCACCTTGAGTATGTGTAACATATCGCGAAGCAACAGGGACATTATTCGGTAATTACAGGCTCGCTCCAATATTCACTCGTGTGAGTATAAGGATCAATATGGATGTCCATGGTTCCGCTATTGATCATTGATCAAAAAGGGTTCTGGTCATGTCTATACTTCACCGAACCTATAGGGTCACACACTTAAGGGTTATCTATCTGCTAAGTAATATACAGGGCGTCCGAGAGACTGTTGTCGGAAAAGTTTCGGAGACGACAGAAAAGTTTCATAGAGAAAACCAGAAATGTTCCGGAGACAAAAATTCATACCGGAAATGTTCCGAAACGCATCTAGAATTATTTTGGGGGGTGCCAGAAATGTACAAGACCTTACAGATTTTTTTCCGGACTAAAGGGACTCTGAAAAATATTTCATGAAAAGTTGTCATGAATAGTGAAAATACTATTAGGGTACAATTCCTTTTTTGGTGGATTTTGGAAAGCTGCCCTTTGGGGCTTTCCCCAAAGTCGGGGATGACAAGGGGTGGTTGATGACCCACAAGTATAGGGGATCAATCGTAGTCCTTTCAATAAGTAAGAGTGTCAAACCCAACGAGGAGAAGAAGGAAATGACAAGTGGTTTTCAGCAAGGTAATTTATGCAAGCACTGAAATAGTCGGTAACAGGTAGTTTGATAGCAAGATAATTTGTAACGGACAAGTAACGGTAACGCTAAATAAAGTGCAGCAAGGTAGCCCAATTCTTTTGTGGCAAAGGACAGGCCAAAACGGTCTCTTATAATAAGCAATGTGTTCTTGAGGGCACACGGGAATTTCATCTAGTCACTTTCATCATGTTGGTTTGATTCGTGTTCGCTACTTTGATAATTTGATATGTGGGTGGACCGGTGCTTGTGTGCTGTTCTTACTTGAACAAACCTCCCACTTATGATTAACCCCCTCGCAAGCATCCGCAACTATGAGAAAAGCATTAAGATAAAATCGAACCATAACATTAAACATTTGGATCCAAATCGGTCCCTTACGAAGTAGCGCATAAACTAGGGTTTAAGCTTCTGTCACTCTAGCAACCCATCATCTAAAAACTACTCCACAATGCATTCCATTAGGCCCAAAGATAGTGAAGTTCCATGTAGCAGATGTTCACATGACACCACTAGGGGAATCACAACATACATATCATCAAAATATCAAACACATGTCAAATTCACATCATTACTTGCAACAAGATTTCTCCCATGACCTCAAGAACAAAAGTAACTACTCACAAATGATAATCATGCTCAAGACCAGAGGGGTATTAAATAGCATAATGTATCTGAACATATAATCTTCCACCAAATAAACCATATAGTAATCAACTACAAGATGTAATCAACACTACTAGTCACCCACAGGTACCAATCTGAGGTTTCGATACACAGATTAAACACAAGAGATGAACTAGGGTTTGAGAGGAGATGGTGTTGTTGAAGATGTTGATGGAGATTGGCCTCCCAAAGATCAGAGGATTGTTGGTGATGACGATCGCTTTGATTTGCCCCTCCGGGAAGGAAGTTCCCCCAGTGGAATCGCTCCACCGGAGGGCAAAAGTGCTCCTGCCCAAGTTCCACCTCGAGACGGCGGCGCTCCGTACCGAAAGTCCTCTCCTTATTATTTTTTCTAGGTAAAAATGACCTATATACCAGAAGATGGGCACCGGAGGTGGGCCACGCTGGCCACAACTCACCAGGGCGCGCCTGGGGGGCCTGGCGCACCCTGGTGTATTGTGGTCACCAGGTCGCCCCTCTCCGGTAGTTATTTGCTCCAGTATTTTTCATATATTCCAAAATAATTCTCCGTAAATTTTCAGCTCATTTGGAGTTGTGCAGAATAGGGTAACTCTGACGTAGCTTTTTCACGTCCAGAATTCCAACTCCCGGCATTCTCCCTCTTTGTGTGAACCTTGCATATTATGAGAGAAAAGGCATTAGAATTACTCCATAAAGCATTATTATGCATCAAAACAATATAAATAACAGTAGGAAAACATGATGCAAAATGGACGTATCAACTCCCCCAAGCTTAGACCTCGCTTGTCCTCAAGCGAAAAACCGATATCGAAAAACATGCCCACATGCTTAGAGAGAGAGAGAGAGGTGTCGATAAAAACAAAATATGGACATAGTAGCATCATGCTTATTATTATAATAGCAAAAAAATTTATTATAAAACTTTATCACATAACTTTATCATATAGCTTCTCATGCACAAGTAACAATTCATAACAACATCGAAGTAAAAGCATAAACTCTATTGAAAACCAACAAACTATGTTCTCAGTCAACTTTGCTATTACAATTCATCATATTTTCAGGAAGGGTCTCGTATCAGAGCCTTTTGGCAAGTCCACATACTCAACCATCATTTAATCTTCTATGATTGCTAACACTCACCGTATACCGATGAGCAAAAAGTTTCAACCGGACACATAGAAAGATAGGGGCTTAAAGTTTAGCCTCCCAAC
The DNA here is from genome assembly GCF_018294505.1 of Triticum aestivum. NCBI lineage: Eukaryota > Viridiplantae > Streptophyta > Magnoliopsida > Poales > Poaceae > Triticum > Triticum aestivum. The sequence goes on from NC_057805.1 coordinate 77,127,655, forward strand.
GTAGTCACCTCAAGGGTGATGTCAACAATAATAACTCATGCTCACTCACATCCAACTGGATATATGTGCCTAGATCTTTCCTCACCAGATGATGCTTGCAAAAAGAGAAAATAAAAAGGAAAAGGGAAGAAAATACTTTGACTCTTGCATGAAAGTAAATACATAAAGTAAAAGATAGGCCCTTCTCAAAGGGAAGCAGAGGTTGTCATGTGATTTTTGTTTTATATGCTCAATCTCTTAGCGCAAAAGAACGTCACGATATATTGCCCCTTATGATAGCAACCTTTATTATGCAGTCCATCACTTTTATTACTTTGCCATCACAAGTTCGTACAACGCTCAATTTTCTTACACTAAATGATCCAACACATTTAGAAGCAATTTTTATTGCCTTTTTGCAACGATGACAACTTACTTGAAGGATCTTACTCAATCCATAGGTAGGTATGGTGGACTCTCAAAACAAGATTTTGGGTTTAAGGGTTTTTGGATGCACAAGTAGTATCTCTACTTAGTGCGGAATTTTTGGCTAGCACTGATATTGTGCAAGACCACATGTTGAAGGATCTATGACAATATAACTTCTATGTGAATATGAACAAACATAAATCATTACGTTGTCTTCCTTGTCCAACGTCAACAATTTTGGCATATAATATTTTGATGGGGGCTCATAATAATAAAAGATGTCCCAGATAGTGTATTTGCATGTGAATCTTCTATTCCCTTATTAATTCTTTCATGAATTGCATCATTGACCAATGCTATGTTTGTCAATCTCCAATAAATTTTACCACTTGTACTTTTCCTTAGGTGATGTCATTACTTACCATAAGATTAGCATATGATCTTTTTCATTATTTCCTTTTATTTTGATTGAAACATAAAAGTAAAGAAGCAAAACTCAAACTAAACGTTATTATATAACTCTCACTCGATTACATAGATAGATGGATCACGGGAACTAAAACTCAAAAATAAACCATGCTAAACTTTTATTCAACTAATTCAAAAGATAACTAAAGATCGAACTAAGATAGATAAAGGGAAAGAAAGTGATGGTGATACGATACCGGGGCACCTCCCCCAAGCTTGGCGAAAGCCAAAGGGAGTGCCCATACCCATGTACTTAAGTCTCCTTTGGTGGGGAAGATGATGATGGTGGTGGTGATGAGGTAGTGGCAATCTTATCCTCCGGCTTCCATGGAAGTGGCTCACCATCATAAGAGGAAGCACGAGCCTCGCGAGTCCTGCAACTGGTAGCCAAACTCATACATTTAAATCTTGCCTCATATTCAAAGACTTGATTTTGGAGATCGTAGATTTGGTTTTGCAAAAAGTTGATTTGCTCGTTGAGGGTGAAGACGATGTCCTTCATGGACCGGCCATCCACCTTGTGATCACGGGTGAAATCCATAATCATGAGGTGATTGGCACTGAGTCCTCACTCCACCATCCCCTTGCACGTGAAGACCTCCTGCTCCATGGCTTCGAGCCTCGCCTCCACGGTTCCCTTCTCCTTGAGCCCTTGAACATCCCGTATGTGGAGCACCCCCTCATGCATCTCGATGGTTTGAGGGTGCTTCATCACCTCCGACAAGTAGGGGTTGATTACCCTCTCGAAGAACTTGTCCTTTGAGGAGCTTGGTGTAGCCATGGCGATTTAGATCTATCAGAAAACAGTAAGAAACAAGAACAGAAGATTTCTCCATGATAAGGTGGTCAATACGTAGGGGGTATATAAAATTTTTTTATCTTGGGACACAAGCAAACGAGAGGAAAACTGAGTTGGGAAGGTTCTTGAGGTGGGCACAACCCACCTGTTAATGTTGAAACAAATATTATTCAAACCATGACACCGGAGGAACACATAAAAAAACCTTCTGGAACACTCCAGAATCCTGAAAAAGAGGAGGTATGTGATACGCTAAGTAAACGGACTCTGAAGAAACCACAAAAATATTTGGGTTGTGCCCACCTCGGGAACCTTCCTGGTTATTTCTTATTTTCCTAATTTTATAATATTCCAAACAGACATAAAATATTTTTGCAGATTTTTCAGAGTCTGTTTACTTACCGTATCATGTACCTCCTCTTTTTCAGGATTCTAGAGTGTTGCGGAAGGTTTCTTTTATGTGTTCCTCCAGTGTCATGGTTTGAATAATATTCGTTTGAACATTAATAGGCATACCTAAGATATAGTGTTTAATTCTTTGCCCATTGACCACCTTCGGGTTAGTACCTTCGGCATTATTGATTTTGATAGCTCCAGAGCGATAAACCTCTTTGATAATATATGGTCCTTCCCATTTGGAAAGAAGTTTTCCTGCAAAGAATCTAAAACGAGAATTGTACAAAAGAACATATTCTCCAACTTTGAATTCCTGCTTTTGGATTCTTTTGTCATGACACCTTTTAACTTTCTCTTTGAATAATTTGGCATTTTCGTAGGCTTGGGTTCTCCATCCATCTAGCTAGTGAGCTAATATCAAATAACCTCTTTTCACTGGCAGGTTTGAAGTCATAATTGAGTTCTTTAATTGCCCAATAGGCTTTATGTTCTAACTCAAGAGGCAAATGACAAGCTTTTCCATAAACCATTTTATAGGGAGACATACCCATAGGATTTTTATATGTTGTTCTGTAAGCACAAAGTGCATCATCTAATTTGTTAGACCAATTCTGTCGGGACCTATTAACAGTTTTTGTAATATTAGTTTTATTTCTCTATTGCTAAGTTCAACTTGATCACTAGATTGAGGATGATAGGGTGCTGCAATTCTATGCTTAAAATCATATTTAGCAAGCATTTTAAGGAAGGCACCATGAATAAAGTGTGAACCACCATCAGTCATTAAATATCTAGGGACTCCAAACCTTGGGAAAATAACTTCTTTAAGCATTTTAATGGAAGTGTTGTGATCAGCACTACTAGTTGGAATAGCTTCTACCCACTTAGTGACATAATCAACAACAATCAAAATATGTGTATACCCATTAGAGGAAGGAAAAGGTCCCATGTAATCAAAACCCCAAACATCAAAGGGTTCAATAGCAAGTGAATAATTCATAGGAATTCCTGATGCTACCGATATTACCAATTCTTTGACATTCATCACAAGATAAGATAAACTTACGAGCATCCTTGAAGAGAGTAGGCCAACAAAAACAAGATTACAATACCTTGTGAGCAGTTCTATCTCCCGCATGATGTCCTCCATAAGCTTCAGAATGACATTTCCGTATGATTTTTTCCTGTTCATGCTCAGGTACACAACATCTAATAATACCATCTACTCCTTCTTTACAAAGATGTGGGTCATCCCAAAAGTAATGTCTTAAATCATAAAAGAATTTTTTCCTTTTGTTGGTATGTGAAATTAGGTGGTATATATTTAGCAACAATGTAATTAACATAGTCAGCATACCAAGGTGTGTTATGAGAAACATTTATTGCAGCTAGTTGTTCATCAGGACTATCACCAATAGGTAGTGGGTCATTAAGAATATTTTCTAACCTATAGGTTATCAGCTATGGGGTTCTCAGCTCCTTTCCTATTAGTGATATGTAAGTCAAATTCTTGTAGCAAAAAAACCCACCTAATGAGTCTAGGTTTAGCATATTTGTTCCCATAAGATATTTTATAGCAGCATGATCAGTGTGAACAATTACTTTGGAATCAATAATGTAAGATCTGAATTTATCACAAGCAAACACAACCGCTGAAAATTCTTTTTCAGTAGTAGCACAATTTCTCTGGGCACTGTCTAGAGTTTTACTAGCATAATGAATAAAATTTAATTTCTTATCAACTCTTCGTCCTAGAACAGCACCAACAACATAATCACTAGCATCACACATAATTTTAAACGGCAAGTTCCAATCAGGTGGTTGAACTATAGGTGCAAAAGTTAAGGCTTTCTTAAGTGTTTCAAAAGCTTCTACACAATCATCATAAAAAAAGGAATATCCTTTTGTAAATGATTTGTAAGAGGCCTAGAATTTTTTTGAGAAGTCTTTAATAAACCTCCTATAGAAACCAGTATGACCAAGAAAACTACGAATACCTTTAATATCTTTGGGACATGGTATTTTCTCAATTACATCAACTTTAGCTTTATCCACCGTAATACCTCGTTCAGAAATTTTATGTCCCAAGATAATACCTTCATTAACCATAAAGTGGCACTTCTCCCAGTTCAAGAAAAGATTAGTTTGCTCACATCTCTACAAAACTCGATCAAGGTTGCTTAAGAAATCATCAAAAGAAGTTCTGTAAACGAAAAAAATAATCCATGAAAACCTCAACAATCTTTTCACAAAAATCAGAGAATACAACAGTCATACATCTTTGAAAGGTAGCAGGTGCATTGCATAAACCAAAAGGCATACGTCTATAAGCATAAGTTCCAAAAGGACAAGTAAATGTGGTTTTCTCTTGATTAGGTTGTGAAACAGGTATTTGAGAAAAACCAGAGTATCCATCAAGAAAAGAAAAGTGTGTATGCTTAGATAATCTTTCTAGCATTTGATCAATAAAAGGCAGAGGGTAATGATATTTTCTAGTAGCTTTATTTAATTTTCTAAAATCAATTACCATTCTATAACCAGTAACAATCCTTTGTAGAATAAGTTCATTTTTATCATTAGGAACAACAATAATACTTCCTTTCTTAGGGACACAATGAACGGGACTTACCCATCTACTATCAGCTATGTGATAGATTATACCTGCTTCCAGAAGTTTTAGTATTTCAGTTTTTACCACTTCTTTCATCTTAGGATTCAAATGTCATTGGTGATCAACAACGGGTTTAGCATCAGGTTCCATATTAATCTTGTGCTGACAGAGAGTGGGACTAATGCCCTTAAGATCATCAAGAGTATATCTAATAGCAGCACGATGCTTCTTCAGAATTTTTAATAATCTTTCTTCTTCATGTTCTGGAAGGTTAGCACTAATAATAATAGGATATATCTTTTTCTCATTGAGATAAGCATATTTCCAAGTGTCAGGCAATTGTTTTAATTCAAACACAGGATCACCTTTAGGTGGAGGAGGACCTCCTAGAGTTTATATAGGCAAATTGTGTTTAAGCAGAGTTTGTTGCTCAAAGAATATTTTATCTATTTCATTTCTTTCATGCAAGTGCATATCATTCTCATGGTCTAGCAATATTGTTCTAAAGTATGAGTAGGAGGCATATCAATGGAAGCAAGACCAATTATTTCATCCTTACTAGCACTGGTACGCGTTGGTGCTATACAAACGGTTTTTAACCCCTTTCCGCGACGGCATTTGGAACTATCGCCAAGTGAGTGTGGGCGATAGGGGGGTCATTCCCACACGACCCAAAAAACGTCGGGGATAGGGAGCATTGATGCATACAGTTGTCCCTATATAATCGTTTCCGATATCTCGAATATCCCAAACGCTTCATCCTTGCTACTCATTCACTGGTGCGCGTCGGTCCTAAACAAATGGTATTTAACCCCTTTCCGTGACGGCATTTGGAACCATCTCCAAGTGAGTGTGGGCAATAGGGGGGGTCCTTCCCACATGACCCAGAAACCGTCGGGGATATGCCCTCCTGGCACATACGTTCGGCAAAATGAGGTCGTGTGCGATCGGCGAGCGCTCAAATATGGAAATACGTACAGTAGAGCTAAAAAATACAATTATACGGCGAAATTGTTTCCGGTCGCAAGTACATCCCACACAGTCAGTCCCCGCTAAACGTTTCCGTTAGTATGCACATCCCACACAGTCACTCGAAGGAAAACGCTTCCGTTCACAGGTACATCACACACAATTTTTCCCGTTAAATCGTTTGCGTTATTGAATGTATCAGACACGGTCCGTAGAAGAAACTGTGTGGCAAAGGCTGTCCATCACACACAGTTTTTATGTGGTAAACGTTTGCGGAAGGTGGCCTAACGCAAACAGTTTTCAAGAGAAAGTCGTGTGTGATTGTTCATTGATCCAACACGGTTTATTCCTAGAAACTGTGTGCGTTGCCTGAGGTCATCGCCCACGGTATTATTTCAACAACCGTTTGCAATAGCAAAACCCAATTAGCAGGCAAAATCGCTATTAGCAGGCTAATTATCCGATTATTAATAATCGATTTATTAATCTAATTGACATTTCATATTAAGCACAGAATATATTTCATTTCCATATTAAGGAAGCAGAATTTCATAATTGAAATACATCAGAGTACAACATGATATAGCTTCAGCACTCAGCTACCCCATTACACAACTGCACCAGCAGCAAGTTCCACATGCAACATGTAGAACCTTTTGAAATTAGCATCATAGACGGTATATAGAAAGATGCATCTCATCTGGAAAACTGTTGAAGCGAAAGGCGAATATTGAGCCTTCATTCATGTTGAAGGTCTTTGCAACTTTAGGCCAGTGCATGTGGATGATTAACCGTCCGTCCTTCGTCCTCTTCAGGAACATTTCAGTATTGAACCGTGGGTGTTGTATGAAAACCTTCCTCGCCTCCTGACCATAGAGGTGGTTTGAGAGGTAATCATCAGTGAACTGCTTTGGAAAGGCCTGAAAACAAGGATGTGCATAAATATCTTCTCTATATTTAAAATGGGGAAAGGAATAAAAAAAGGCAAGGTATAATAGTTAGTACCATCTTGTAGTGAACTGATGTCTTCTTCATTGTGCAGACAAAGATCCTGTTGTTTTTTGTCGCTAATTTCTTTATCCTAACAATCTTTCTGAGTTTCTTGATTTGATTGATATTCATGGACAACTCATTTCCCCATATGCAAAAAGGGTCGAACAGTGGGTCAAAACCTCTGACAGCAGGACGTACATGTACAAGACCAAATTGTTAAAAACCTAAATATTAGAATGGTTCCTGCAATTGCACAATAATGTGCTATTAGACAACGGACCATGCACATGCTAACCTCAATTGCAAACCTTAGTGCTTCTCATTGTTTCCCTGCAACACATATAAGGTAGTTAGTCATTAGGTTAAGTAAGGGTTCGCATGCTATCAGTAAAATATGTTGATGAAAAATAAGCACATTGCAGATTCATCAGATTAATTCAAGCCACACGGAAAACCCATTTACCCAAACCAAGCATGATTAAGAACTAGGAAATATAGCACTTGTATATGTTTCTCATGTATTAAGTGCAGCTAAATTTGATTTATTCCTCACATGCACAACAATACAAAATTCTACCCACAACAATTGGACATTGCATTGCAGAATTGAACTAAGCAGTTAACTAAACACCACAACAAATGAACCAAACATTAACTGAGCACCACATTGCACAATATAACATACTCCTAATAGAAGATCAGACAGTTAACCAAACAGTTAACTACAGCCAATTGTAGCAATTGTATTTGTTTCTCATGTATTTACTACAGCCAAATTCAATTTATTCCTCACATGGTATACAATAACAGAATGCACCCACAATTTTGTAAAGATAAATTTGATTTATTTCTCACACGGAAGACAATACAAAATTGCAGCCTGAAGAATTGAACATCACATTTGCAGAATTGAACCAAACAGTTAACTGAAGACGACAACTAATTAACAAAACAGTTAATAAGTGAGCACCACACTGCACGACATATAGAACATATACACTAGAGCAACAGATTGCATGGTAAAATTAGATAGCACAATTCACTAGAATTTGTGAAGGAAAGGCAAGAGCAGCACACGCAACGGGTAAACCGAGCATGCTTAACCGGTGTAGCTAGAAAATGGCAAGGTGCTCCTTCAAGATCTGGGGGTCGGCACGAATGGCAGCCATCGCGACCTCATCCGCGCGTGCGGCCGCGATTTGCTTCTCCGCTGCCAAATGCTCCTTGAGGTCCTAGCTATACTGCGTGCACCATGGCTTAGGCCGGCGCTTATTTGGTGGAGGGGTCGGTGATTTGGGTGGAAGGTGTCGCGCTCGCGCCGGCGGTCAGGGCATGTGGGATGTGGAAGGAGGAGGAGGATGGGGGTCGGGTGTGGATTACCTGCTTGGGTAGAGGAGGCCGAGCAGCGTGAAGGAGGGTCGCCGACGAGGAGGCGGCGCTGCAAGCAAGGAGTGAAGATTTCAACTTGGAAAGGAAGGCGGAAAGAGGGGAAATGTGGCTTTTGGTAGGGGGGAGGGGGCCGGGAGTTAGATATTTCCGCGGAAGCCAAAAATTTGGAATCGCTTCAGTGAAAAAACTGGCGCGCAAAGTGTCATCAGACACTGTCCCTTATTCAGAATTGTGTATGATATGTGGACATCACAAACGATTCAGATAGCTTAACCCGTGTGTGATGAGTTTGAACGTCAAAAATTTTGGTTCGAATTTCCATGGTTACAGTGGTCATCCACATCATTGCATAATTTGGGTACACAAAGGAGACTACAGCACACCCACACTTCTTAATCGAGCAAGTTCAGCAATTAAACAGAGCTAGCTGACCTAAACATTACTCTAACAAATTAAAGACCGACACCCTTAATTAAACAAAACAAAGAGTACAACTACGGCTGGTGCTCGTTGATCTCCGCCGCCGCCTCCATGTCCAGCTCGTGCCCGATGGTCTCCTGGGGAAGGGGCTCCATGGCATCCATCGCACCATACTCGGCAAGCATCTCGCCATCTGCGTCCGCCATCTCTTTGGAAAAGGCCGCCACGAGCTGGGCATGGGCGGACGCGATCTGGGCTTGGACGGGCTCCGTCGTCGCAAGGTATGCGGCGGAGGAACGGACGGCTGCTCGAACGCTCTCGGCGATTGCCAGCTCTTCGGCCGTGGGTTGCCGACCGTTGTCGGAGAAGCTTTGTTCGATTTGTGCAGTGACCGCCAGGAGCTAGGCGTGGGCGGCCTCGACATGGTCGTGGGCAGCCTCCATCAGGGCTAAGGCCGCCGCTGCGGAATGGACAGCTGCTGTGCCGCTCTCGCCAGTTCGTATCCCCGCGGCAGATGTTGCTGCCGCCACCTGAGAAGCAACAACGGCCGTTTGGGCTGCCTTTGCCGCCCGGTCGCAGATTGCGGCCGCGCTCATGCACCTTGTTAGCACGCGCATGGCGGCTGCGGCCACGCTCTTGCCGGAGTGGGCCACTGTGACGCCCCGATAATTAGGCTACAGTAATCCCCTGCTAATGACTGCCAAGTGTCACAATTAGTTTGCCAATCATCACTTTGTTCCAAAACAAACTCAAATTCAAATTGCATGTCAAATTGTTTCCTTCAAAATTTCAAAGACAAAATGTTTGTTAGGTTGCAAATATTCTCTAAGTAATTAACATATAATAACCAACATTTTATAAGGTATTTAAATGCCCAAAAATAATTAAAACAGGGGCAAAACAGTAATTTAAAATGATTTTCCAAAATTATAAAATTCCTATACATTTAAGTAACTCCCAAACCTTTTTGTGGCAGAGTCTAAATTAGCAACACTATTTATGGACCAAGTTTCACATTTTATAAAACTAGTTTACTATTAAAATTAAAGTCAAAACAGAAAAGAATGAAGAAATAACAAATGGTAAAACAAAATAACAAAAGTATTTAAAAAGAGAACCCCCCCTCCCCAACTAGGCCTCAGACTAGCCAGCGTCCTACCAGGCCGGCCCACCCCGTCCCCTATATGGCCTTCCCAGGCCAAACCCTAACCCACCGACACCCCCACTCTCCCCACACTCGCTCTCCTCCCCCCGATCTAGATCGCATCGGGGCACCGGACGTCGCCGCCCGGAGACGCCACCCCGTTGCCGCCTCGGCCGCTCCATCATCGACCCCCTCGCACTCGTCCTTGCCTCCTACCTGCGGCGTCCTCGCGCCGTCGCCTGTCGGGAGCTCATCCCATCGTCGCCGTCGCCAGGAGGGCCACTCGTCGGAGCCACCCCGCCGGACCGCCTCCCCGTCTCCGTCAACACACGTCGTCCCCCTCCTCCTCCCCGAGCCCCGTTGCCCTAGTCCCTATGGCCCCGCGGTGAGGCCCCCAGCCTCTCTTCCTCTTCCCTTCCCCGTTCGGTCACAGCGTCCACTTCCGTCGCCCCAGCGCCCGACGCCGTGCTTCCTGCGTCGCGTCCCGCGGTCGCCACGCCCCGATCGCGCCCGATGCACGCACGCCCCGCCTCCGCGCACCGTTGCCCGACCCCGGCCGCTCGCGTCGGCCAAGCCCCGCCTGGCGCCCGGCTCTAGCACCCGTCGCCCGCCCCCTCCCGGCGCGCCTCCCCAGCACTCGGCCTCCTGCTGCTGGCGTTCGCCGCCATGGCGACGCCCGCACCTGTTCCTTGCGGCGGCGCCGCCGCAGTGCTCCAGCCATCCCGCGGCGCACGCCCTCCTGCCCCCACAGCCGACGACCCCTGGCCTCGCATCACTAACGGGCGGGCAGCGGCTACGCCCGTAACCAGCACCGGCAAGCCCCTCGGGCCACTGACTAGGGGGCCCCACGCCCAGAGAACGTTAAAAAATTGAATGACGAAAATGAAATTAGTAAAAAAATTAATTAATTAATTAATTAGTGAATTAATTAAGTTAATTAATTCAGTTTAACTAACTAATTAAAATTAGTTAATCTAATCAAGTAATTAAACTAATTAACCAGATTAGTTAATCTCAGTCAATGACACGTGGGTCCCACTGGACGCACAGGTCAGTTGACCAGCCAAACCGCTGACTGGGCAGTCCCAGTCAGTGATAGATGGGACCCCCGCAGTCCACTTTGACTTCGTTGACCAGTCAACTGGTCAACGGTTGACTGGGCTGACCCAACCCTTGGCCCCACATGGCATACATAGTGGCTAGCTGCTGCTGTGTATAAAAAAAGTATTTACTGTTTATTTTGAATTTAATAACTAAAATAAATTCAGCAAATAAATAAAACTTTAAAAATTAATATAAAATAAACCATAGCTCGGATGAAAAAACTTTGTACATGCAAGTTGCTCAGAACGACGAGACGAATCCGAATACGCAGCCCGTTCGTCAGCCATGCATCCCTAGCATAGCGAACCTGCAACATTTCACCTCCGGTTCATCTGTCCGAAAACGCGAAACACCGGGGATACTTTCCCGGATGTTTCCCCCCCTTCACCGGTACCACCTACTACCGCGTTAGGGCACACCTAGCACCGCTCCTTGTCATGTCTTGCATCGTCATGCTTATGTTTGCATTATATTGATTGTTTCTTCCCCCCTCTTCTCTCCGGTAGACTACGAGACCGACGCTACTGCTGCCCCGTTCGACTACGGAGTTGACGACCCCTCCTTCTTGCCAGAGCAACCAGGCAAGCCCCCCCCTTGATCACCAGATATTGCCTATTCTTCTCTCTACTGCTTGCATTAGAGTAGTGTAGCATGTTACTATTCGGTTACTCCTATTCTTTTGCATAGCCTGTCATTGTTGCTACAGTTGTTACCCTTACCTGCAATCCTAAATGCTTAGTATAGGATGCTAGTACTCCATCGGTGGCCCTACACTCTTGTCCGTCTGCCATGCTATACTATTGGGCCGTGATCACTTCGGGAGGTGATCACGGGCATATGCTATATACTTTATACTGTTACATTACTTATGATACTGTTCGGAGATGGGGGCTGAAGGGGCAGGTGGCTCCATCCCGGTAGAGGTGGGCCTGGGTTCCCGACGGCCCCCGACTGTTACTTTGTAGCGGAGCGACAGGGCAGGTTGAGACCACCTAGGAGAGAGGTGGGCCTGCCCCTGGTCGGCGTTCGCGGTTACTTCAAAATAACATGCTTAACGAGATCTTGGTATTTGATCTGAGTCTGGCCACTGGCCTATACGCACTAACCAACTACGCGGGAACAGTTATGGGCACTCGACGTCGTGGTATCGGCCGAAGCTCTTGACGTCAGCGACTGAGCGGCGCGTGCCGCATTGGACCGTAAGCCCACGCTTGTATTAAGGGGGCTAGGTCTGCTTCCGGCCGTGTACACAACGTGCAGGTGTGCAATGGGCGATGGGCCCAGACCCCTGCGCGCATAGGATTTAGACCGGCATGCTGACCTCTCTATTGGGCCTAGGTAGGGCTGCGACGTGTTGATCTTCCGAGGCTGGGCATGACCCAGGAAAGTGTGTCCGGCCAAAGGGGATCGAGCGTGTTGGGTAATGTGGTGCACCCCTGCAGGGAAGTTTATCTATTCGAATAGCCATGTCCCTCGGTAAAAGGACGACCCGGAGTTGTACCTTGACCTTATGACAACTAGAACCGGATACTTAATAACACACCCTTCCAAGTGCCAGATACAACCCGGTGATCGCTCTCTCACAGGTTGACGAGGAGAGGATCGTCGGGTAGGATTATGCTACGCGATGCTATTTGGAGGACTTCAATCTACTCTCTTCTACATGCTGCAAGACGGAGGCTGCCAGAAGCGTAGTCTTCGATAGGACTAGCTATCCCCCTCTTATTCTGGCATTCTGCAGTTCAGTCCACCGATATTGCCTCTTTACACATATATCCATGCATATGTAGTGTAGATCCTTGCTTGTGAGTACTTTGGATGAGTACTCACGGTTGCTTTGCTCCCTCCTTTCCCCTCTTTCCTTTTCTTTTCGGATGCCGCAACCAGATGTTGGAGCCCAGGATCCAGACACCTCCGTCGATGACGACTCCTACTACACCGAGGGTGCTTACTACTACGTGCAGGCCGCTGACGACGACCAGGAGTAGTTTAGGAGGATCCCAGGCAGGAGGCCTGCGCCTTTTTCGATCTGTATCCCAGTTTGTGCTAGCCTTCTTATGGCAAACTTGTTTAACTTATGTCTGTACTCAGATATTATTGCTTCCGCTGACTCGTCTATGATCGAGCACTTGTATTTGAGCCCTCGAGGCCCCTGGCTTGTATTATGATGCTTGTATGACTTATCTTATTTTAGAGTTGTGTTGTGATATCTTCCCGTGAGTCCCTGATCTTGATCGTACACGTTTGCGTGTATGATTAGTGTATGATTGAATCGGGGGCGTCACAAGTTGGTATCAGAGCCAACTGCCTATAGGAATCCCCCTTCCACACTCCTTAGCCGAAGTCGAGTCTAGTCACTACAAAACTTTTACTAACTTGGCTGTGTGCCTTACGGGCCCACGTCGCCATTGTGTGGTATTAGGATCTTTTACTCCTCGTCTATACTCTGGGACTCTGATCTCTCTTCTATTTTGGTAAAATAATTTTACTAAATCTAACTCTAGGTTCTCGTAACTATTTCTCCCGAAGAGCCCTCATTCCGGAAGATCGCCTGCTTCGTCAGAAGATTCTGAGGATATCCCTCGATATTTTCCCGAGACCCTTGTGCTCCTCGCCTTTGCAATCCACTGCCACCGATATATCCCTATGGATATCTGTATGCACTTGTCATTCTCTTGATCATTCCTTGTTGCTCTTGTTGTTACAAGATTCCTTGAAATATTCGCCGTTGTCCCGAAAATCCTTGGAGTTTACTGTCTTGCAGTTTTATTTCGCATGAAAACCCTTACGGGTTTTTCCTCACATTTATCGAGGATCCGTTCTTCTCAATTGTTCGTGTGTCTCACAAAATTCTTCGGAATACTTTTTGATTTTTTGAAAATCCTCTGCAGCCTGTTATTCTTGAAATTCTTGCCTGCTTGCATTATGGTTAATTCCATATGTCTAGTAGTCCTCGATAACATCCCTTGTCTTAGTCATTTTGAGCCTATTGATTCAATATGTGCGTACGCACGCAGTCATCAGGTTATCCTTTTTAAATTTTTCTTCCCGACTCAGACGTCATTCCGGACATGAGTTGGTTCTCGGCAATTCAAACCTTTATTGATTGTCCAACTAAGTGTTTTGAACTTATCCATCCTTGATCAGAGCATCTGCTTCTGATCCTTCGTTTTGGAAACCATAATTGCCTTCTATTTAAGAATCAGACTAATCAGGTGATTCTTGAATCTGATGCCTCTGCATTCTTCTTCCTCTGAGTGAGTACCGGTACTCACATCAGCTCTGCTGTGGATCGCCTGATCCATTGTTGGATTGTTATCCGACAGTGTCCTTCATATTCAATCACCTTGTGAGTTCTTCCCCTGATGTCGGGTGGTTGGTGCGACATATGCCAAGGGATGGCTTATCATTGTGGGAGCCAATAAGACGTCGCCGGTGCCTGGAAATGGGATGAGGCGAAGACATGCACGCCGGCGGATCTTACCCAGGTTCGGGGCTCTCCGAGGAGATAACACCCCTAGTCCTGCTCTGCGGGGTCTCCGCATGATTACTAGATCGGTGAAGGTAGCTACAATCGCTCCTAGAGCTGTTTGGGTTCAAGGGAGAAGAAGAACAAGGCTAGCTCTTACTTCTCTCTATCTATGGTGTGTGTGCTATGCTTAGAAGCCAACTATGCTCAGAGGTCAACCCTTTGCATGGGTGCTCCGGGGGGTTTATATAGGCCTACCCCCGGGGGTACAATGGTAATCCGACTGGGCTCTGGTCCCAGCCGTCAGTGTCTATGCTTGCCGGCTTCTCCGCCGGCAATTGGGTCCCGCCGGCTGGTGGGTCCCGCCGGCTGCCGGCTCCTTGGTCGACAGGCCGGCCCCACCGCCTAGGGTCTTATCGGCGGCTGCTTACTGTAGCCTCGCCTCTGATGACGAGGGCTTTGTCGAGGTAAGCGTGGCTACAGTGGGCCGCCTCGGGGGCTCTCACTGTAGCCTTACCTCGTCTTGTCTCCTTAATGGGGCTCCTGCTTCGAGGAAGGGAGTAGCCGGCTTCTGGAGGCCGGCTGCGCTCTTGGCCGACTGGGAAAGGCTGGGCCGCCTTCACGCCTCTCTCTGGCTGAAGGGGCCCGCCGCCCGTGGGCCGTACGGGAGTCGGTCGTGGATGACGTCGAGGCTAGCATGGCTACAGTGCCGAGCCGCACGGGGGACAGCCGTCCCGTACGGCTTCCTGTAGCCATGCCCGCCTCGGGCTACGGGGGTAGTGGGCCGCACTGTGGCCACACCCCGTCTTGTTGCCGTTATGTGGGAACAGCTTTGGTGGTTGTGGTCTCGGCCGGCTCCTAGGAGTCAGCGTCCTTCTCGGCCGGCTTCTTGGACTCGGCCACCCCGTAGTCGTCTTGGGGAGGGGTTGTCTGAGGCTGGGTCGCCTTCCGGGAGTCGGCTTCAGAGGTAGCCGGCCAGGGAAGGCGGCCCAAATGCTTGGAGTGCTTGAAGGCCCAAAGGCCTGATAATTTTTCTGAAGAACCAGGGGTAGTCGGTTAGGCCACCCGTGGCCATTATCTCCGACAGTAGTCCCCGAAGCTGATTGGGCTTTGAGGTGGAGTAGGGGTTGAGAAGCTCGATCAGCTTCCTATCTTGACAAGCCGGCAGCTGGGAGCCAGCCTTGGTCAGGCGCGCCGCCTAAGTCGAAATCTTCTGGAGTCGGAGGGCGGGAGCCCGCTGGCGCGTGAACCGGGCCGCGGGCCGGCCACTGGCCGTCTGCGAACCACGTGGCCGGAAAGCCTGCCAGCCCACGCGCGTGACGGGACGTCGCCGCAGGGAGGGGGCCCGCCACGTCCGCGCCCCAGCCCAGGCGCGGATCCTTTGTATCCCGAAACCGCCCGCACGTCCCGTGCGGCAGTTTCGGCTCGCATTTATGCGCAATAATCGCGAGACGTGGGGGGAGTGGGCGCAGTTAATCCCACGTCTCCCCCCACGTCCGGCCTCTTCGGCCTTGCCTCGCGAGGCTATAAGTAGGGGGAGGTGGAGGGTGGCAGGCCCTCGCACGCTCCTCCTACTTCCACCGTCTTCTTCGCTCGCCCGCTCTCGCGACAGCGCCTCGCCGCCGCGCTCTTCCACTGCGCATTCCTCCGCCGCCGCGCTAGCTTTCGCCATGCCTCCCGCCATGGAGCAGTATGGCGGGGATTGGGACGGCTCCAACGTCCACGACGACCACGTCGACTTCCTCCGCGACACGCGGCGGCTGCCCACCGCGGACAAAGTGGAGGTCCGCCTCGCGCCGGCGAGGGAAATCACACCGGAGCCGCAGGAGGGCGAGCGGGTGGTCTTCCGCTCGCACTTCTTGCGCGGCTTCGGCCTGCCAGTGAGCACCTTCTTCCGCTCCTGGCTCGACTTCTATCAGCTCCAGCCGCACCATCTCACCCCCAACGCGGTGGTGCTGCTGTCCGCCTTCGTCACCCTGTGCGAGGGCTACCTCGGCGTCCTCCCCACCCTCGAGCTCTGGGGGGAGTTCTTCCAGTCGAAGCTGGGCACGCGCATGCGGGGCGTGCCGGCTCAGACTGCTGCCTTCATCGCGTCGCGGAGATCGGTCGCCGACAACCCCTTCCCCGTCATCCCGCTAATCCAATCGGTATAAAAGTGGCAGAAGTCGTACTTCTACGTACGGAACATCGCCCCACGGGGCGACTACATCAACCTGCCGGCTTACGTAGCCGGCCCACCGGCGGGCAGGCTGCCCCAGTGGTCCTTCCGGGCGGTGACGCTGTCGCCGGCTGGAAACGCCGCCGTCGCCCGACTGCGGGTGATGGTCCAGTCGGAGGGCCTGACGGGGCCCGATCTTCTGGCCGCGTTCGTCACGCGCCGGGTTCTTCCGCTCCAGAGCCGGCCTCATCTGATCTGTCAGATGAGCGGCCAGCTCGATCCGAGCCGAATGTGCACCAAGGAGATGCCGCGCGAGGAGGTCGCCTACATGGTGAACTACCTTGCGAACTGCAAACTCACCGAAGAGTGGCAGTTCGGCGAGGAGCCATATAGCCGAGCCAATCCTCCGCCTACGGTATGCTCCCCTTGTCTCTTTTTCTCTCTCTTTGATTTGTTGCCGAGCACCTCTTGGCCGACTCTGACTTAGTCGGCTTGTTCTTCGACAGAGCTCTCTGCTTCGGCCGGCCGGCGGGTCAGACGCGGAGCGCCGATTCGGCCCCGACCGGACCGAACACGACCTGGAGGACCCCGACCTGGGGGCGGTCCGTATGGACGACGACGTCGAGCCGGGCGGAGGCCAAGCCGGCGGCGAAGCAGGCGGCTCCGTGTTCAGTGCCACCTTTGACGACTGGCCGGATGACGATGAAGCCGAAGCCGTCCCGCGCCGCCAGCCGGCATCTGGACGTGGCGCGGGTTCCTCCGCCATGCAGCCTGCTCGGGGTGGAGGTCAGAAGCGCCGCGCTGCCCAGGGCTTGTTCGGCAGCCGAACGAAGAAACCCAGAGGTGGGGCGGCAGCCACCTGGCGGGAGGAGGCGGCCGCGAAGGCGGCTCGCTTCCGCAAGGTGGTGAAGCAACCGCAGACCGTGTCGGCGTAAGTTCGCTTTCTTTGTGTACTCTCTTTCTTTCTTTGGTGGTTCTTGAACTCTCGTCTTTTTCTTCAACGATCAGAGCTCCGTTGTCACTTGAGCGGGCGGCTGCCGGCTCCGTCGTCGAGTCGCCAAGGGGCTCTGGGAGCACCACCCGCCGCGTGGACCCCCGCGCCGACCTCCAGGAGGCGACGGAAAGGAACGCGCGGGAGGTGCGGGAGGAGCAGGAGGCACGGGAGGCGGAGGCACGGGAGGCGGAGGCACGGGGTGCAGTCGGGTCGGATCTTCCTTGACGATTTCTTACTGTTCTTCTTATTCTTCCGACTTTGCAGCGGCCAACACCAGTCTGAGGGCACAGCTGGGGGAGTCCCAGACTGCTCTTCGCGCCAAGGATGCCGAGCTCGCCGCCTTGCTGCAGGAGCGCGACCGCCTGGTCAAGAAGCTGGCCGACCAGGAGGAAAGCCACAAGGCGGCACTGAAGGCGGCGCAAGACCGCGAAGCCACTCTCCAGGCCGAGTTCGAGATGGAGGCGGCCGGCTGGGCAGAGGCCAGGCAGACTCTGGTCTCCGGCTATGGCCAGATCAAAGATCTGGTTGACGGTAAGCCGCCTACCTCTTCGTCCTTTCTTGCCATCTGCCACTTTGGCTTGTTTTCTGATTTTGGTGTTCTTTTCTTCCTTTCTTCTTCTTCACGCAGAGTATTTCCCTGGCTATTCAACTGCCGCCAACCAGGCCATCGAGGCCCGTCGCCAAGCACGAAGGCAGGCCGGCTTTGAGATCTCGCCAACCGCCGGCCGCTCGCTGGAGGAACAGCTCCTGGCGATCCAGGCTCGCATCCAGCCGGCTCACCGGCTGCTCCGCCGGCTTCAGCGTGCTGGGGCGCAGGTCTTGGCCGCCCTCTGGCCCGGCCAAGTGGTCCCTCGCACCCCCAGTCGGACTGCCGACTGGCTGGAGGTGGCAGTCGGCCGCTTCGAGGCTTGGAAGGCCTCGGCGGCTCGCTCCAGCGCCAGGCGAGCGCTGGAGTTCGTCAAGGCTTGGTATCCCACCCTGAGCCTGGACCAGCTGGCTACCTGGCGGCAGCAAGCTGACACGGAGCTGGAGCCGGCGCGGCCGGCCATCATTCGGCGGGCTTCGGCGATCGCCGACTACACCGACACCAGCGTCTTTGCCCCCGAGGTGGACGACAATGGAGTCGCCCAGCCGGAAGAGTGGTTCGGGCTGGACCCGGCGTACGGTGAGGACTCGGCGGAGGAGATCGACTCCAGCGACGAGGGCGAAGAGGAGGAGGAGGAGGGTGAAGACGCCGAGCCGGCTGGTGGAGTAGCCGGCCAGCCTCAGCCTGACCGCGCCTCCAGCACTACGTCACGCGCCTCCACGCCTCCTGCCGCAGGTGGTGGTCAAGCCGGGGCCCGCTAGTCGGCCACTCCTTCAGCCGGCGAGGCCGCCTTCACCGACCAGCTCGGCCTCCATGTCGCGCCCTAGTCTGCCGTCTTTTGCTTTTCCTGTCTTGTTACTCTTTAGAACAATGTTTGGTTAAATTCGCACAATTCCACCCACTGGGTGTATTCGAACCTATGTCTGTTGCCGGCCTGTTGGCGGCTTTATGTATATATATGACTTATGCATTTGGCCTTTCCTTGTACTTTTGCTTTTTTGTCCTTCTGCTTTTTCCTTTGCCGCCCTCCCTTGGTTGCCGCCTCCCCAGTCCAACAGTTGCTCCGCAATCTGTAGCTGGGGGAGTGCTTGGCCGATTGGGGGGGTGGGAAGTACTCTAGCTTTGTTGGACTAAAGCTTAAGTGTTTTAGGAAGCCGGCCAGCCGGCTGCTTTGACAGCCGGCAGGCATGTTTGGAGGCCGTCTCTTTGCTATATAGGTTCGTTGTTCCTTAGCCATTTTTCGTGTGGGCATCCTTTCTGTCTTGCCTCTTGCAAGTCGGACAGTCAGTTCTTTGAGCTGCGACTTTCAACAAGAGAGGACTCGGGAGCCGGTGCACTACTTTTCTGACTTTAGGAAGAACTTTCGATATAGCTCAAGGCGGCCAGTCCCCGGGCCGACTAGTCGAACCCGGTGCCGGACAAAAATTCAAAATGTAATAATACGTTCATGGATATGACACTCGTCATTCATAGATAAATAAAAGGCAGTCCCCGAGTACTGTTCGGGGGGCCTATTGGTTTGTACTTAATACAAAAGGGGAGCATGATACATACTGCTTTTCAGCTGTAAAATCGTCTTGGGAGGTTTGCGTTCCATGGTCGCTCCGACTCCTTGCCGGAGTCGTCTCTCTTGCGTGCTCTTGGTTTTTGCGCGTCGATCAAGTAGTAGGAGTCGTTGCCGAGTGCCTTGCTGACGATGAAGGGGCCTTCCCAAGGGGCCGAGAGCTTGTGCTGGCTGGCTGTTCGCTGGATCAGCCAGAGCACAAGGTCGCCCTCTTGGAAGGATCTTGGCTTGACCTTGCGGTTGTAGTAGCGGCGCAGCCCTTGCTGGTAGATGGCGGACCGGCTGAGTGCTAACAGCCGACCTTCTTCCAGTAGGTCCACGCCGTCTTCTCTTGCTTCTTTGGCCTCCTCCTCCGTGTACATGGTGATCCGAGGCGAGTCGAACTCGATGTATGTTGGGATGACAGCCTCGGCACCGTACACGAGGAAGAATGGAGTGAAGCCGGTTGACTTGTTGGGTGTAGTGCGCAGGCTCCAGAGGACAGCCGGCAGCTCTTCGAGCCAGCAGCCGGCTGATCGCTCCAGTGGTACAACCAGTCGGGGCTTGATGCCGGAGAGGATGAGTCCATTTGCTCGCTCGACCTGGCCGTTTGACTGCGGGTGGGCAACGGACGCTAAGTCCAGTCGGATGCCCTGCGTCGCGCAGAAACGTGCCAGTGCTCCTTTGGCGAAGTTCGTGCCATTGTCGGTGATGATGCTGTGCGGCACGCCGTACCGAGTAGTGATGTCGGTGATGAATGTCACGGCAGTCGGCCCGTTCAGCTTCTTAATCGGCTTGGCTTCGATCCACTTTGTGAACTTGTCCTTAGCGACCAGTAGATGTGTCAAGCCGCCGCGGGCTGTCTTGAAGGGGCCCACCATGTCCAGTCCCAAGACGGCAAAAGGCCAGGTGAGGGGAATGGTCTTGAGTGCAGAAGCCGGCAGGTGTTGCTTGGAACTAAAAACTTGGCATCCTCTGCAGCTCTTGACTATATCTTTAGCATCCTCCAAGGCAGTCGGCCAGAAGAAACCATGGCGGAAAGCCTTGGCCACAAGGGATCTTGAGGCTGCGTGGTGGCCGCACTCGCCTTGGTGGATGTCTTTGAGGATTGCCACTCCTTTTTCTGGCTCGACACAACGCTGGAAGACTCCAGTGACGCTGCGCTTCACAAGCTCTCTGTTGATTATTGTATATGCTGCGGCTCGTCGTTGCACTAGTCTTGCTGAGATCTCATCAGCCGGCAGCTCTCTGCTGACTAGGAACTTGAGGATGGGCTGGGCCCATGAGGGAGCTGTGACTTCTTCTTCTGTTAATGTGGCCACCATGACTCGGGTGGGAGGGTTGGGTGGCGTTGAATTGGAGTCGGCCACCGCTTCTTGTATCGTTGCAGTCCCCGGGCCGACTGCTGCAGTCCCTGGGCCGGGTTCTGAAGTCCCCGGGCCGGGTGCGACTACGGCAGTCCCCGGGCCAGTTGTCGAAGTCCCCGTGCCGCCTGCGGGATTTCTCCAGTCGGATCCGGCTGTATCTGGCGCAGGCGGTACGAAGATGGAATCCGACTCTGGAGACGGCTTGATGGACGGCTTGAGGAGGCGCTGGAGGGAGACGCCAGTCGGTATGGCTTGTCGGGTGGAGCCGATCCGTGCTAGGGCATCTGCTTGGTCGTTGTCGGCCCTTGGCACGTGAAGGAACTCGCACCCTTCGAAGTATCCGCTTATCTGCTGGACGAGGAAACGATAGCTCGCCATGTTCGCATCCTTGGCGTCCCAGTCGCCAGACGATTGCTGGACCACCAAGTCTGAGTCGCCGTAGCACAGGATCCGGCGTATGCCAAGTTCTTTGGCTAGCCGGAGCCCATGTACGAGCGCCTCGTACTCGGCCACGTTGTTGGAGGCGGCGAAGTGGATCTGCAGCGTGTACTTGAGCTTGTCGCCTTTGGGAGAGGTGAGGACGATGCCGGCTCCCAAGCCGGTGCGCATCTTGGACCCGTCAAAGTGCATCCGCCAATGGGTAGAGTCGGGAGCCGGCGGTAAGTACTGGGTCTCGGCCCAGTCGACGAGGAAGTCGGCCAATGCTTGCGACTTGATGGCGGTGCGGGGTTGATAGAAAATCGTGTAGGGCGCCAAGGCAATGGCCCATTTGGCCACCCGGCCGGATGCATCCCGGCTGCCTATGATCTCGGCGAGCGGGGCAGTGCACACGACCGTGATGGGGTGCTCTTGGAAGTAGGGCTTCAGTTTCTTGGCAGCGAAGTACACCCCATAGCACATCTTCTGGTAGTGCGGGTAGTTTTGCTTTGAGCTGGATAGTACTTCGCTGAGATAGTAGACCGGCCTCTGGACTAGCTGGGCTCGGCCTTCCTCCGGGCGCTGGACCACAACAACAGTGCTGACGACTCGGCTAGTCGCGGCGATGTAGAGGAGCATGGGCTCCTTCTCAGTCGGCGCAGCCAGGACAGGCGGAGTGGTCAGCATTTTCTTCAACTCATGGAAGGCTTGGTCGGCTTGATCATTCCACTCAAAGTGAGTGGACTTCTTCATGAGTTGGTACAGGGGGAGAGCCTTCTCTCCTAGTCGGCTGATAAAACGATTCAAGGAGGCTAAGCAGCCAGTGAACTTCTGCACATCTCGCAGCTTGGTGGGAATCTCCATCCTCTCGATGGCCTTGATCTTGACGGGGTTGCACTCAATGCCGCGTTCGGAGACCAGGAAGCCTAGCAGCTGGCCGGCTGGCACTCCGAACACGCACTTCTCGGGGTTGAGCTTGATCTGGAATCGGCGCAAGTTGGCGAATGTTTCTTTCAGGTCTTCCAGCAAGGTACCGCGCTTCTCTGTCTTCACCACAATGTCGTCTACATAGACGTGGGCATTTCTGCCGAGTTGTTTCAAGAGACATTTCTGCATGCAACGCTGAAAAGTGGCACCGGCATTTCTCAAGCCGAATGTCATTGTCAGGTAGCAGAAAGCTCCAAAGGGTGTGATGAAGGCAGTCTTCAGGCGGTCAGCCGGGTCCAACTTGATCTGATGATACCCTGAGTATGCATCCAAAAAACTTAACAGCTCGCATCCGGCTGTGGAGTCTATCACTTGGTCAATCCGTGGCAGAGCAAACGGATCCTTTGGGCAGGCCTTGTTCAGACGGTGTAGTCTATACACATACGCCACTTGTTATTCTTCTTCAGAACCAGAACTGGGTTGGCAAGCCACTCTGGAAAGAACACTTCCATGATAAAGCCGGCGGCAAGGAGCCGGGCTATCTCTTCTCCCACAATTCTTCGCTTCTCTTCTGACAGTCGGCGGAGGGGTTGCTTGACCGGCTTCGCATCAGCTCGGACATGTAATTTGTGCTCGGCGAAATCCTTCGGGACACCCGGCATGTCCTTTGGGGACCATGCAAAGATGTCTCGATTCTCACGGAGGAAGTCGACGAGCTCGCCTTCCTATTTACTGTCCAAGTTCGCCCCAATCACAGCGAACCTCTCCGGGTTCTCCGGGTCTAGAGGTATCTTCTTCGTCTCTTTGGCAGGCTGGAAGGAGCCCTGCGCATCACAATCCTTGGGGTTGGGGGACAAGGGCCGGCTGCTTGCCGGCCATGGCCACAACCCGTTCCAACATCTTCTTCTCTTCTGCCACCACGAGGGACTCGGCCAGCCGGCTACTGGCCATGGCACACTCGATGGACTTCTTGTAGTCGCCGGCTACCGTGATGATCCCCTTCGAGCTCGGCATCTTCATCTTCAGGTAGGCGTAGTGGGGCACAGCCATGAACTTGGCCAGAGCAGGTCGGCCAAGCAGTGCATGATAGGGGCTCTCCAAATCCACTACCTCGAACCATATTGCTTCCCGGCGAAAATGATCTTTGTCTCCGAAGAGAACATCCATTTTGATCTTGCCGATTGGAGAGCAAGACAGGCCGGGTACGATACCATGGAAGACGGTGCGGCTCGGCATGAGCTGCTTCGCTTTGATGTTTAGCTTCTCCATGGTATCGCGGTACAGTATGTTGATACTGCTTCCGCCGTCTATCAGGACGCGGGAAAATCTGGCAGCTCGCCTCTCCGTCGCGAGGGTGACATCCAAGACCATTGCATAAGAGCCAGGCGAAGGCATCACCTCTGGGTGGTCGGCCTGGCTCCAGCTGATTGGCTTTTCTGACCAGTGCATGAACTCGGCGGTGCTAGAGGTGACTGCATTCACTTCTTGGTGCTGTCGGCGTCGGCTGCACTTGTCGTCGGCTTGACTAGTGAAGACGACGTAGGCGGCGTGCTCTTCGGGAAATTCGTCTTGGATGGCGCCGACTGCCGGCCGAGCCGCCGGCTGCTGGGGGGCTGGAGGCGGCGGGCCGGGAGGCGGAGGCGGCAACATCCCTTCGCCCTTGGTGATGCGGGTGAGCCAGTGGCATTTCCGGGTTGTGTGGTTGGACGGCTTCGCGCCGCTGTGGAACTTGCAGGGGGCATCAAGAGCTTGTTCGTAGGAGATAAACGGCTGCCAAGGCGGCCGGCCACCCTTCTTCTTGGGAGCGGGCCGTTCTTCGGGCTGCTTGTCTTCAACTGTGGCCACCTGCCGACTGGAGGAAGTCGGCATGGGGCCCTTGCGCTTGTGGTCATTCTGGTAGGGGCGCCGATTAGGGTCGCCAGCCGGCGTCTTGGGAGCCGGAGCAATTACTTTCCCCGAGGCGTCCACTCGGAGCTCGGTCTTCATTGAGGAGTCGGCGGTGGCGTATTTGTCCGCGATGACCAGCAACTCATCGAGGGTAGCCGGCTCGTCGCAGAGGAGTCGGTGCTTGAGGAGGGTGCCCTCTCGGCACCCGGCGGTGAAGTACTCGATGGCCTGGACCACGTGCACTCCCTCGCAGGAGTTGCGGAGCTCGGCCCATCGCGTGAGGTAGTTGCGGGTCGAGTCGTTGGGCCCCTGGACGCAGAGGGAGAGCTGGCGAGGCTTGGGAGGCCGCTTGTAGGTGCTGGTGAAGTTGCGGATGAAAACATCGGTGAAGTCCAGCCAACTGTTGATGTTGTAGGGCTTGAGGCTGTTGAGCCATGTGCGTGCCGTGCCTTGCAGCATGAGGGGGACATACTTCACGGCGACGCGCCGATTGCCGTTGGCTATGCTGACGGCCGTGGAGTAGTCGATGAGCCAATCTTCCGGCTTCACCGAGCCGTTGTACTTGGGCGTGTCTCTGGGGAGCGAGAACCCTTTGGGGAAGGGCTCGTCGCGGATGCGGGGGCCAAAGCATGGCGGGCCGACATCGTCTTCTTCTTCTAACGCCAAGGATCGAGCAAGGCGGTCGATCCTGTGGCGGGCGTCGTTTTCGCCGACTCCTTCTCGGCGACTGAGTCGGTCGCCAAGAGTCGGATGCGTGACAGGCGGCGGAGTGAGGCGTCTTTCTCTTCGAGGCGGGGGAGGAGGCAGGTTTCCTTGGTGTTCAACCGCTCGAGGGCGGCCTTCCGCTTCGCGCTCGATGGTAATGCGAGTCCGGCTGCGGCTCGCAGCCGGCTCCTTGTCTTTCTTCTGGCGCGCGCCGCTCGCTGTCGGCGAGCGGGACGTCGCGGCGTGCTCCCGGCGCGGGGGATGACTATCAGCACGGGCGCCGGCTTCGTGCCGTTCTGCAGCCGCGTCGATCAGCTGCTGGATCCGTCTTGTCATGTAAGGGAGCTCGTCGGCTCCCAGCCCAATGAGCTCCTCTGCAGCCGCCTGAGTGGCTCGCAGATTCTCGAGCGGGGTGGCGTAGACGGGGCGATCTGCGCCCAGCATGCTGGCAACGGCCGCGCCGCGCTTCTGGATGAAGCCGACTCGGCTCGGGCCGCTAGGCGGCGGCGTACCGAAGGCGGCGCGGTCGACTTCGCGCTGGTGGGCCTCGGTGAGGCATCTCATTGAGGCTATCTTCTGGCCCTCCGCGATGAGGGCAAGGCGGCGTGCCTCCAGGGTCTCGGCGTCGGCATCAGCCGGGATGGGGACGGAGAGGTTGCGCATTGCCGCTTGCAGGGCGTCGTGGGCGTTCTCGCCCGAGTTGGCAACGTGGCTGATGACCAGCACTTCGGTGACAGCGCTGCTGCCGCTGTCAGCTCGAGGGAGGGGGTCGTCGAAGACCACCACGTCGGAGGGGTAGGCGTCAAGCGACGCTGTGTCGGAGTCGATGAGCATCGGGTCGGTGGAGCCGACCGACTCCATGTCTGCAGCAGGCTCGCTGGAGACGTGGAGCTGGTCGAGGAGGCTGACGAGGCGGCTCTCGGGGTAGTCGGTGCCTGCGTCGGACGCAGGCTCGTCGGAGATGCGAGTCTCGCCGAGCAGATCGACGAGGCGGCTCGCTGTGCAGGCGTCGTCGACGCCTTGCAGCGCATCGAGGCAAACGCCATCGGGCGCAGCAGGCTGGCTGCACTCCCGGGGGAGGAAGAGGGTTCCCGTCCAGAACAGGTCTCCAGACAACGGTGCACCTGGCCCCACGGTGGGCGCCAAATGTCGGGTGGTTGGTGCGACATATGCCAAGGGATGGCTTATCATTGTGGGAGCCAATAAGACGTCGCCGGTGCCTGGAAACGGGATGAGGCGAAGACATGCACGCCGGCGGATCTTACCCAGGTTCGGGGCTCTCCGAGGAGATAACACCCCTAGTCCTGCTCTGCGGGGTCTCCGCATGATCACTAGATCGGTGAAGGTAGCTACAATCGCTCCTAGAGCTGTTTGGGTTCAAGGGAGAAGAAGAACAAGGCTAGCTCTTACTTCTCTCTATCTATGGTGTGTGTGCTATGCTTAGAAGCCAACTATGCTCAGAGGACAACCCTTTGCATGGGTGCTCCGGGGGGTTTATATAGGCCTACCCCCCGGGGGTACGATGGTAATCCGACTGGGCTCTGGTCCCAGCCGTCAGTGTCTACGCTTGCCGGCTTCTCCGCCGGCAATTGGGTCCCGCCGGCTGGTGGGTCCCGCCGGCTGCCGGCTCCTTGGTCGACAGGCCGGCCCCACCGCCTAGGGTCTTATCGGCGGCTGCTTACTGTAGCCTCGCCTCTGATGACGAGGGCTTTGTCGAGGTAAGCGTGGCTACAGTGGGCCGCCTCGGGGGCTCTCCCTGTAGCCTTACCTCGTCTTGTCTCCTTAATGGGGCTCCTGCTTCGAGGAAGGGAGTAGCCGGCTTCTCGAGGCCGGCTGCGCTCTTGGCCGACTGGGAAAGGCCGGGCCCCCTTCACGCCTCTCTCTGGCTGAAGGGGCCCGCCGCCCATGGGCCGTACGGGAGTCGGTCGTGGATGACGTCGAGGCTAGCATGGCTACAGTGCCGAGCCACACGGGGGACAGCCGTCCCGTACGGCTTCCTGTAGCCATGCCCGCCTCGGGCTTCGGGGGTAGTGGGCCGCACTGTGGCCACACCCCATCTTGTCGCTGTTATGTGGGAACAGCTTTGGTGGTTGTGGTCTCGGCCGGCTCCTAGGAGTCGGCGTCCTTCTCGGCCGGCTTCTTGGACTCGGCCGGCTCCTAGGAGTCGGCGTCCTTCTCGGCCGGCTTCTTGGACTCGGCCACCCCGTAGTCGTCCTGGGGAGGGGTTGTGTGAGGCTGGGTCGCCTTCCGGGAGTCGGCTTCAGAGGTAGCCGGCCAGGGAAGGCGGCCCAAATGCTTGGAGTGCTTGAAGGCCCAAAGGCCTGATAATTTTTCTGAAGAACCAGGGGTAGTCGGTTAGGCTACCCGTGGCCATTATCTCCGACACCTGATACATAGTGCCTTTGGTAAATTGTATCTCTGCTTGGCCAACCATGCTCTACTTCGAGCTTGTGTATTAACTTTGAAACTTGTGGTATATGTTACTAAGATGCCCGATGGGTTGAACCTATGCCTTCCCCTAATCCGTGAGAACCCGAAAGTTTTCACAATTCATACTCTTTCGGTGTTCTACCAAATAAAATTCCAACACTATAGTTTTATCAAAGCGAGAGGTGAATGAAATGATATGCATTAAAGAAGTGGGAGTCGACCTTGAACTTTGTGTTCATGCCCATGAAAATGATGTAGACCATCTCGGAAGCTTCTTGCAAAATGATTATCCAGCTGTATGATTCTTTCCGTATTCTTGAAATTGATCCCTTACAGTTATGGTTCCGACCATGCTGTCCTGATCTAATATATCTGATGGGAATCCATTCCAGTGCCTCGTCTATTTTTGGCAATGTTGAAGTATCTACTGTCATAGGTCAATGACCCGGTTCTACTTCTATCATGTTCTACCTTCGAGTATTACCCCCTGGTATCTCGGAGATGTCTTGCTATTGCACCACATCTTACTAACTTTGTTGAAGTAATGTCTTTCCTTGTCGTAATCACTCTACGGGTTCTGTTGTCAACCGAGGACACCGACTAGTGAAATTATTCCGCACTACAAATCAAATACCCCTAGTATTTTTACTGGGAAATTCAGAACCCAATCTGTTCATTCCTAGACTATCGGCTGCATCCTGGTCTTGCTATCTTTAACTATGCTACCTCCTCCTTCTCTGGTGCACGAATTCTTCAGTGTGTGAGCACGACTTACGTCGAGCTTTCAACATCTTGTTGCATGTCTTGAAAGGCAACTTTGGTTCCAAGCTTGCATCTTATATATTGACCCTATAACTTGCCACTTCGTCATTTCCTTGCTTGTTGCCGTTGTTGTTTGATTGCATCCTCTTGAAACCTCCCGACAAATGTGTCGGATCACCTTCAACACTTTGACTTCTTCCGAGATGTCAACTGTGTTCATGATGAGAAATACCCTCCTTGCCCTCTATGATTTTTATTATCATCGACAACACCGTTGACTTCCTTTCATTGCGAACTTGTCCACATTATGTATACAACTTGCTCTCCAGCTAGTGTTGTGTTCTGCCTTGAAGTATTACTGTCTTTTATGTCGAGAATGTTGTGGGGATTGCTCCACCTCTTAGAAATTCTCGGTATGATGATACTTCTCACCATCACCATTCTTCCTTGGTCCCTGTGTTGTTTTTAACCGGGATACCAATATGCTAACGATGTTGCTTGAGTTCTCTACTTCTAGCAACCCTATTGCTTTGAAGTTAATGATCGACAGTTCGTTCTTAGACTGTTGGTTATTGAATCATCACTCGAACATTGATCTTGCTGCCTAAGGTCATATTTCAGGCACACCTTTCAACTAGTGATTGATGGTGTATGTTTTCCTCGAGCATACACCATTATATCTTTTGAATTGACAAGTGTCATCGTCTTGTTCACATTATTGTGGAAATCCATCCGTTTGGAATTCTCGATGAATTGTCGCTGAGCCCATCAGCCACCTCCTCATCCCCTCCTTAGTTTAATGATGAACTATTGTTTCAGGAACCCGCTCCCATAGTTCATTTCCCGAGAATCTTGCAATGTCATTTCGTCGATTTGTGTTGCACCTTTTTTCTCGGACATCCTGAGTCTGAGGTATCTTGACACCAATCGGATCTGAATCTCGTCAGATATGATGGTTGGGACAACTTTCCAGGAGTTATGATGTTGGTCCTTTGATGACCCGGTAATATGATGTCATGCCTAGCACCCCCCTGGCTGGAGGACCTATCATTATAATTTCTTTTGCAAGGATAACCATTCTTCCTGGACGAAATTGTGAGACTTATTTTATAAGTTGCTCCTGATGGATCATTTGTGTATCCAAAGTCCGGCCCTTGATTGAAACACCATATCATTGCTACCTCGAAGCATGACTATGATACCCCGCCCATCAACAAGAACATTGGAGGCGCGATACTAAATGTTTCTTGGTCAGTTATCCAAACACCGTTGTATGGGTAACATCTTGATTAATCCTTGCCTCTTATCTGAATGGTTGGGTACTTGCTCTCCTACCCTGTATGCCATGTTCTGCTGGTCCATGGGAAGGATATACTCCTAATAATTCTGTGTAATCGCAATTTTCCTTTCCATTGTTCTATTTAATCTGATAATCGCGTTTTCCTTTCCATTCTTTTGTTTAACCTTTCCTGTAATATGACTTAGCTGAGCAGAGATATGTTCCTGCTTAGGTAAGCACCTTGTTATACCAATCTGTCGGTAAGACCCTGTTACTATTGTTGATGACATTCCAGTAACCACCGATGGGTGAGAACTTTGCCAATTGGTTCGCCTCATTCAACGAGCAGGAAAATGGTTCTCTTCGTTCCCCGTCCTTGGTACCGACGTTGTTGCCGACATAGCTGACAAGCTATCCACTGACATGCCTCCTTGTCGCGGCTGTGCAAGATGTCACCACCCTTCCTATTTTCAACCCGCATGGTGGGCCCATAACCCATAGGTCCACTGGATCGAAACCTGATTCTCCTGTACACCCCCTGATCGCTAGGTTGTTCCTCGCATGTGGCCTCGTATGTAATTCACGAGCCACCTTATGAGAAATTATCAATTCTGGCATCAAACGATTGCCTGCCCGCTCGAAACTTCCCATGACACCTCCTTACTTGCTCTCGATAATTCCTTAAGTTTCAATTCGGGAGTTACTTTTTGCCACCTTCCCCGATGTTATCGACTAGATAGTCAACCTTGTAGAGGTCTGTTCTCCCGGAATACCCACCCTTTACTCTTGCGTAAGTGCGATGGAATTCCCGAAGATAGGATGGCGACTTCATCACGATGACTTGAAGCAAAGGAATGAAGTCATCAACGTAATGGATCGACCTCTTCGAGAAGAGCAACCAAGACCGAGAAGACTCGATAGAATTTCGTAACCAGAACTTTCCCCCTTACTCCACCTCTTAAATCTCGGGATGAGATTTCTTGTAGTGGAGGAGATTTGTGATGCCCGGATAATTAGGCTACGGTAATCCCCTGCTAATGACTGCCAAGTCTCACAATTAGTTTGCCAATCATCACTTTGTTCCAAAACAAACTCAAATTCAAATTCAAATTGCATGTCAAATTGTTTCCTCCAAAATTTAAAAGACAAAATTTTTGTTAGGTTGCAAATATTCTCTAAGTAATTGACATATAATAACCAACATTTTATAAGGTATTTAAATGCCAAAAAATAATTAAAACAGGGGCAAAACAGTAATTTAAAATGATTTTCCAAAATTATAAAATTCCTAAACATTTAAGTAACTCCCAAACCTTTTTGTGGCAGAGTCTAAATTAGCAACACTATTTATGGACCAAGTTTCACATTTTATAAAACTAGTTTACTATTAAAATTAAAGTCAAAACAAAAAAGAATGAAGAAATAACAAATGGTAAAACAAAATAACAAAAGTATTTAAAAAGAGAACCCCCCTCCCCAACTGGGCCTCAGCCCAGCCAGCGTCCTACCAGGCCGGCCCACCTCGTCCCCTATATGGCCTTCCCAGGCCAAACCGTAACCCACTGACACCCCCACTCTCCCCACACTCGCTCTCCTCCCCCCGATCCAGATCGGATCGGGGCACCGGACGTCGCCGCCAGGAGACGCCACCCCGTCGCCGCCTCGGCCGCTCCATCATCGACCCCCTCGCCCTCGTCCTTGCCTCCTACCTGCGGCGTCCTCACGCCGTCGCCTGTCGGGAGCTCATCCCATCCTCGCCGTCACCGGGAGGGCCACTCGTCGGAGCCACCTCGCCGGACCGCCTCCCCGTCTCCGTCAAAACACGTCGTCCCCGTCCTCCTCCCCGAGCCCCGTTGCCCTAGTCCCTACGGCCCCGCGGTGAGGCCCCCAGCCTCTCTTCCTCTTCCCTTCCCCGTTCAGTCATAGCGGCCACTGCCGCTGCCCGAGCGCCCAACGCCGTGCTTCCCGCGTCGCGTCCCGCGGTCGCCACGCCCCGACCGCGCCCGATGCGCGCACGCCCCGCCTCCGCGCACCGTTGCCCAACGCCGGCCGCTCGCGTCGGCCAAGCCCCGCCTGGCGCCCGGCTCTAGCACCCGTCGCCCGCCCCCCTCCCGGCGCGCCTCCCCAGCGTCTCGGGCTCCTACTGCTGGCGCTCGCCGCCATGGCGACGCTCGCACCTGTTCCTTGCGGCGGCGCCGCCGCAGTGCTCCAGCCATCCCGCGGCGCAAGCCCTCCCGCCCCATAGCCGACGACCCCTGGCCTCGCATCGCTAACGGGCGGGCTACGGCTACGCCCGTAACCAGCACCCGCAAGCCCCTCGGGCCACTGACTAGGGGGCCCCACGCCCAGAGAATGTTAAAAAAAATGAATGATGAAAATGAAATTAGTAAAAAAAAAAAATTAATTAATTAATTAGTGAATTAATTAAGTTAATGAATTCAGTTTAACTAACTAATTAAAATTAGTTAATCTAATCAAGTAATTAAACTAATTAACCAGATTAGTTAATCTCAGTCAATGACACGTGGGACCCACTGGACCCACAGGTTAGTTGACCAGTCAAACCGCTCACTGGGCAGTCCCAGTCAGTGACAGATGGGACCCCCGGAGTCCGCTTTGACTTTGTTGACCAGTCAACTGGTCAACAATTGACTGGGCTGACCCAGCCCTTGGCCCCACATGGCATACACAGTGGCTAGCTGCTGCTATGTATAAAAAAAGTATTTACTGTTTATTTTGAATTTAATAACTAAAATAAATTCAGCAAATAAATAAAACTTTAAAAATTAATATAAAATAAACCATAGCTCGGATGAAAAAACTCTGTACATGCAAGTTGCTCAGAACGACGAGACGAATCCGAATACGCTGCCCGTTCGGCAGCCATGCATCCCTAGCATAGCGAACCTGCAACATTTCACCTCCGGTTCATCTGTCCAAAAACGCGAAACACCGGGGATACTTTCCCGGATGTTTCCCCCCTTCACCGGTACCACCTACTACCGCGTTAGGGCACACCTAGCACCGCTCCTTGTCATGTCTTGCATCGTCATGCTTATGTTTGCATTATATTGATTGTTTCTTCCCCCCTCTTCTCTCCGGTAGACTACGAGACCGACGCTGCTGCTGCCCCGTTCGACTACGGAGTTGACGACCCCTCCTTCTTGCCAGAGCAACCAGGCAAGCCCCCCCTTGATCACCAGATATCGCCTATTCTTCTCTCTACTGCTTGCATTAGAGTAGTGTAGCATGTTACTATTCGGTTACTCCTATTCTGTTGCATAGCCTGTCATTGTTGCTACAGTTGTTACCCTTACCTGCAATCCTAAATGCTTAGTATAGGATGCTAGTACTCCATCAGTGGCCCTACACTCTTGTCCGTCTGCCATGCTATACTACTGGGCAGTGATCACTTCAGGAGCTGATCACGGGCATATGCTATATACTTTATACTGTTACATTACTTATGATACTGTTCGGAGATGGGGGTTGAAGGGGCAGGTGGCTCCATCCCGGTAGAGGTGGGCCTAGGTTCCCGACGGCCCCCGACTGTTACTTTGTGGCGGAGTGACAGGGCAGGTTGAGACCACCTAGGAGAGAGGTGGGCCTGGCCCTGGTCGGCATTCGCGGTTACTTCAAAATAACACGCTTAACGAGATCTTGGTATTTGATCTGAGTCTGGCCACTGGCCTATACGCACTAACCAACTACGCGGGAACAGTTATGGGCACTCGACGTCATGGTATCAGCCGAAGCTCTTTTTGACGTCAGCGACTGAGCGGCGCGCGCCGCATTGGACCGTAAGCCCGCGCTTGTATTAAGGGGGCTAGGTCTGCTTCCGCCCGCGTACGGAACGTGCAGGTGTGCAATGGGCGATGGGCCCAGACACCTGCGCGCATAGGATTTGGACCGGCGTGCTGATCTCTCTGTTGAGCCGAGGTAGGGCTGCGACGTGTTGATCTTCCGAGGCCGGGCATGACCCAGGAAAGTGTGTCCAGCCAAAGGGGATCGAGCGTGTTGGGTAATGTGGTGCACCCCTGTAGGGAAGTTTATCTATTCGAATAGCCGTGTCCCTCGGTAAAAGGACGACCCGCAGTTGTACCTTGACCTTATGACAACTAGAACCGGATACTTAATAAAACACACCCTTCCAAGTGCCAGATACAACCCGGTGACCGCTCTCTCATAGGTCGACGAGGAGAGGATCGTCGAGTAGGATTATGCTATGCGATGATATTTGGAGGACTTCAATCTACTCTCTTCTACATGCTGCAAGAAGGAGGTTGCCAGAAGCGTAGTCTTCGATAGGACTAGCTATCCCCCTCTTATTCTTGCATTCTGCAGTTCAGTCCTCCGATATTGCCTCTTTACACATATATCCATGCATATGTAGTGTAGATCCTTGCTTGCGAGTACTTTGGATGAGTACTCACGGTTGCTTTGCTCCCTCCTTTCCCCTCTTTCCTTTTCTTTTCGGATGCCGCAACCAGATGTTGGAGCCCAGGATCCAGACGCCTCCATCGACGATGACTCCTACTACACCGAGGGTGCCTACTACTACGTGCAGGCCGCTGACGACGACCAGGAGTAGTTTAGGAGGATCCCAGGCAGGAGGCCTGCGCCTCTTTCGATCTATATCCCAGTTTGTGCTAGCCTTCTCAAGGCAAACTTGTTTAACTTATGTCTATACTCAGAAATTATTGCTTCCGCTGACTCGTTTATGATCGAGCACTTGTATTCAAGCCCTCGAGGCCCCTGGCTTGTATTATGATGCTTGTATGACTTATTTTATTTTAGAGTTGTGTTGTGATATCTTCCCGTGAGTCCCTGATCTTGATCGTACACGTTTGTGTGTATGATTGAATCGGGGGCGTCACAGCCACCGAAGTTGCCCTCACGACGCGGGTCCACGTGCCCATCTTTCACCGGCGACGATTGAACAGTGAAATGATCTTTGGGAACGAGCTAGTGTGCTTGAGACACCGGCTGTGGACTGTAGCCGACGCACCTTCTCGCGTAAGCCATAGGCATACTATACACCGACGGTGCTCCAGGATATTTTGTGCTGCATCTCACACGGTTGCTGATCATAAACTGTGTGCGGTCTACTTGATTTTTCATCTTGATTTGAATTACATTGGGTCACAGCGGCAATGGACGGTGTTTGAATTGCTAGACCTTTTATCTGGAGTGAACATGCAACTATATGTGTGTTGTAAAAGAATTAGAATTATTCAGGGTTCGTTTGAACATTTAATACATTAAATTGGATTTCAAGCCATTTCAGGTGAACAATTCAAATTTGAAGTACATGCACATGCTCCAGTGCATATAAATTGGTCGAAAAATCAAATATGTGTCCTTGGGTGCATGCTTAGGTCCCATGCAAGAAACGGGAATGAATTTCAAACACCAGGGCACCATTGATTGCCGGCAAAACATTGAGATGCCTGGTTTTGAAATTCTAGTAAATCAGAAACTCGTCTGAAATTCATGAAACTTGGCTCGCTATCTTGGAGCGGCATCAACATGCCATGGTAAATTTTTTGTCCCATTTGGGGCAGGTTTGGGTATATGCTTCTCACAAACCGGAGCTTCTCACAACAAGCATGATGGTTTTCGGTAGGGAACGTCCCACCTTTGGGGACGAAATGATATCCACTGCCTCTTATTGCTTTCAAATTTTTTCTCGTGTCAACATAGAACAATGCTACCTCTTGAGCATGCGTTGGTTTTCCCTTGAAGAGGAAAGGGTGATGCAGCAAAGTAGCCTAAGTATTTCCCTCAGTTTTTGAGAACCAAGGTATCAATCCAGTAGGAGACTACACGCAAATCCCTAGTACCTGCACAAAGAAATAACACTACAAAAAAAGACACATCCGTGACATTTTGGGCCGAACGAAATTTTTTCTGTCATACTTATGACACTTCTATGACGATAATTGTGACAAAACCCGGTATCATCATAGATGTGGTGGGTCCTACTTCTATGACAAAAAATCATGACAGAAAATGGGCTTTTCGTCCTGGGCGGGCCGGAGACGCAGCTGCATGACATTCTTTGGGCAGTCCATGACGGAAAAAACCGTGGTAGAAGCAAGGGCGAGGAAAAATATCGGGGTGTTCCCGGTTACGGTGGGTGGTCGGGGCCGAGCGATGTGCGTTTCTCTCGTACACGCACGCGCGTGGGTGCGAGGCGTTGCGCTCTAACTGAACCCGAGTGATTGCACTGCAAGCTACGCGTTACTGAACCCGAGCGATCGACCTATGGCTGTTAACTGAACCCGATCGAGCGATTCCTTCGCTACTGCTGCTAACTGAAGCCGGTCGATGCTGCCTCTGGATGAACAGTGAGCGTTGCTGGGGGGGGTCTGGATGAACAGTTCCCGGTGGGAGTGGATGAACAGGACCCCATGGTGTTGCCTCTGGATGAACAGGACCCCAATCGATCGAGCCGGTTGGGGCTGGATGAACAGGACCCCGTGGAGGGCTGGATGAACAGGACCACCCCATGGAGGGCTGGATGAACAGTAAACGGTGGAGGGTTGGATGAACAGTAGCCCGTGGAGAGGGCTGGTTGAACAATAGCCGGTGGAGTAGCGCGCGGTGTGGAGGCTGGATGAACAGGAGCCCGTGGATGAACAGTCGTAGGTGGAGGCTGGAGGAGGTCGGCGGTGGATGAACAGTAGCCCATGGAGGTTGGAGGGGGTCGACGGTGGAGACGAACAGTATCCCGTGGAGTCCCGTTTTGCGGTACGCCACACCCCTCCCGATGAACAGGACCCCCGTTCGACCGTAGCGCTCCAACACAAGTCCGTTTCCTCCGTTTTGCGGCACGCCACACCCCTCCCGATCAACAGGACCCCCGTTTCGATCGTAGGAGGTTCGTTTCCTCCATTTTGCGGTACGCCAGACCTCTCCCGATGAACAGGATCCTGTTTCGACCGTGGCCGGTCGAACACAAGGCCGTTTCCTTCGTCCTGTGGTACACCAGGCCTCGTTTCCATCGGTTGTTCCGTCCAAGCCCTCCCGATGAACACGACGCATTTTGTTCCGAACAAGCCGGTTGGCTCCCCATGAACACAACGACGATGTAGTTTCTCCGTCCCGACCCAGCCATGTACACGAGCCCTGGCCGTACGTATGCGCGAGTAGGCGTTTGAGACCCTACCCGTATGTACGTACGTGGCCATATTTTCTTTCTTGCACACTGGCCGCTGTACGTACGTGTACATGCTACGTGCGCGCCTCTACTACGACACGTGCGCGCCTCTACATCGACCAGTATGTACGTACACGTTCGCGACCAGAATGACAACGCTACGTACGCTTCGACCAGGTGGGTCCCGACTATCACGCACTTCCTTGCGTGCGAAGATGTAGCTGGTGGGTCCCAGCAGTCAGGGGGCGAATCGTTTTCTTTTGCCCGGACGCACTTCCTTGCGTGCGAAGATGTAGCTGGTGGGTCCCAGCAGTCAGGGGGAAACATTTTTTCATGAAATACAGTGGCGCGTCAGGTGGGTCCCCGCTGTCAAGTGGAGGAATAATTATTTTGCGCATAATAAGGAGGCACTTCCTTGCTACGGCCGTGGACCCAGCTGTCAGCCTCTCCATGTACAGTCCACGTCCGATGGAAGTCGTTCCTTGACCATGTTGACCACGCCGCGCCGAGAGCACCAGGGCAGTGGATGATGGCGAGGCCTAGGAAGGGGACGACGCGGAGCCGGGGAAGACGCGGCAGTGGAAGCCCGCGCGGAGAGGAGTACGAGGTTCACTGGTTCGGCTACGGTGTGAGGCTGCCATCGCCGCAGAATAACAGGGGGTGTGGGTGAGCGGAGGGATGGCCTGGGCAGCGGTGGGAGTAGTAGGGGGCGGTGAGGCAGGAGCACGAGGCACGACCGGCGCTGGTTTGGGTGGCTGGAGCAAGAAGACCAGAGGTTGAAGAAGCACTACGGCCGTTGGATGGACATCGTACGGTCACTGGAGCTAGAATCGTGCATATTGACTAAGTTGACAAAGCCCTCCGTCCCCGTCAACTTAGTAGGCCCACAAGTCAGCCTGCCACTATATTGGGTCCCAGCTAACAAGGGGAGTATTCATTTTTTTGGGCGTAATAAGGAGGCACTTCCTTGTGTGCGAAGATATAGCTGGTGGGTCCGAGCTGTCAGCGGCGGTAACGTTTTTTTTCGCGAAATACGGTGGCCCGTCCGGTGGGTCCCCGCTGTCAGGTGGAGGAATAATTATTTTGTGCTTAATAAGGAGGCACTTCCTTGCTGTGGCCGTGGACCCAGCTGTCAGCCTCTCCACGTACAGTCCACGTCCGATGGAAGCCGTTCCTTGACCACGTTGACCACACCGCGCCGAGAGCACCTAGGCGGTGGACGACGGCGAGGCCTAGGAAGGGGACGATGCGGAGCCGGGGAAGACGCGGCAGTGGAAGCCCGCGCAGAGAGGAGTACGAGGGTTCACTAGTTTGGCTGCGGTGTGAGGCTGCCGTCGCCGCAGAATAACAGGGGGTGTGGGTGAGTGGAGGAATGGCCTGGCCAGCGGTGGGAGTAGTAGGGGGCGGTGAGGCCTCCGCGGCAGCACAGCCGGCCACGGGAGGCAGGAGCAGGCGGCACGACCGTCGCTGCTTTGGGCGGCTGGAGCAAGAAGACCAGAGGTTGAAGAAGCACTACGGCCGTTGGATGGACATCGTACGGTCACTGCAGCTAGAATCGTTCATATTGACTAAGTTGACAAAGCCCTTGGTACGCGTCAACTTAGTACGCCCACAGGTCAGCTTCCGAAATGGCGCGCCCCAGATGTCAGGGGGAGGAATCATTTTTTGGGCGGTTGAAGCTAGAATATCCGAGATTGAAGAAGAAGCACGGCATCCGTTGGATGGACATTCAACGGCCACTGCTGCTAGAACCGTGTGTTGAATATAAAAAGTTGACAAAGCCTTGCATACGCGTCAACTTTGTTTTTTTAGGGGACGCATCAACTTAGTAGGCCCACAAGTGTGTGGCAGAGAACTTATAGCCCATTTGCGATTTGTAAGAATGTACAACCCATTTTTGAATTCTAATAAGGAGGCACTTGCGTACGGACGGCTATGGCCCTGATAACCCACAAGTATAGGGGATCGCAACAGTTTTCGAGGGTAGAGTATTCAACCCAAATTTATTGATTCGACACAAGGGGAGCCAAAGAATATTCTCAAGTATTAGCAGCTGAGTTGTCAATTCAACCACACCTGGATAACTTGCTATCTGCAGCAAAGTATTTAGTAGCAAACTAATATGATAGTAGTGGTAACGGTAACAAAGGTAACAGTAGCAAAAGTAATATTTTTGGTGTTTTGTAGTGATTGTAATAGTAACAACGGGAAAGTAAATAAGCTAAGAACAATATGTGAAAAGCTCGTAGGCATTGCATCGGTGATGGAGAATTATGCCGGATGCGGTTCATCATGTAACAGTCATAACATAGGGTGACACAGAACTAGCTCCAATTCATCAATGTAATGTAGGCATGTATTCCGAATATAGTCATACATGCTCATGGAAAAGAACTTGCATGACATATTTTGTCCTACCCTCCCATGGCAGCGGGGTCCTAATGGAAACTAAGGGATATTAAGGCCTCCTTTTAATAGAGTACTGGAACAAAGCATTAGCACATAGTGAATACATGAACTCCTCAAACTATGGTCATCACCGGGAGTGGTCCCGATTATTGTCACTTCGGGGTTGCCGGATCATAACACATAGTAGGTGACTATAGACTTGCAAGATAGGATCAAGAACTCACATATATTCATGAAAACACAATATGTTCAGATCTGAAATCATGGCACTCGGGCCCTAGTGACAAGCATTAAGCATAGCAAAGTCATATCAACATCAATCTCAGAACATAGCGGATACTAGGGATCAAACCCTAACAAAACTAACTCGATTACATGATAGATCTCATCCAACCCATCACCGTCCAGCAAGCCTACGATAGAATTACTCACGCACGGAAGTGAGCATCATGAAATTGGTGATGGAGGATGGTTGATGATGACGACGGCGACGAATCCCCCTCTCCGGAGCCCCGAACGGACTCCAGATCAGCCCTCCCGAGAGGTTTTAGGGCTTGGCGGCGGCTCCGTATCGTAAAACGCGATGAATCCTTCTCTCTTATTTTTTTCTCCCCGAAAGCAAATATATAGAGTTGGGGTTGAGGTCGGAGGAGCTCCAGGGGGCCCACGAGGTAGGGGGCGCGCCCTAGGGGGGCAGGCGCGCCCCCACCCTCGTGGCTAGGGCGTGGGCCCCCTGGTCTTCATCTTTTGCAAGGATTTTTTATTATTTCCAAATAGACGTTCCGTGGAGTTTCAGGTCATTCCGAGAACTTTTGTTTCTGCACATAAATAACACCATGGAAAGCCTGCTGAAAACAGCATCAGTCCGGGTTAGTTCCATTCAAATCTTGCAATTTAGAGTCCAAAACACGGGCAAAAGTGTTTGGAAAAGTAGATACGACGGAGACATATCAACTCCCCCAAGCTTAAACCTTTGCTTGTCGTCAAGCAATTCAGTTGATAAACTGAAAGTGATAAAGAAAAACTTTTACGAACTCTGTTTGCTCTTGTTGTTGCAAATATGTAAAGCCAGCATTCAAGTTTTCAGCAAAGATTATGACTAACCACATTCACAATAACTCTTAGGTCTCATGTTTACTCACATCAATAGCATAATCAACTAGCGAGCCATAATAACAAATCTCGGATGACAACACTTTCTCAAAACAATCATAATATGATATAACAGGATGGTATCTCGCTAGCCCTTTCTGAGACCGCAAAACATAAATGCAGAGCACCTTTAAAGATCAAGGACTAACTAGACATTGTAATTCATGGTAAAAGAGATCCAATCATAGTCATACCCAATATAAATTAATAGTAGTGGATGCAAATGATAGCTGCGCTCTCCAGCTAGTGCTTTTTAATAAGAGGGTGATGACTCAACATGAAAGTAAATAGATAGGCCCTTCGCAGAGGGAAGCAGGGATTTGTAGAGGTGCCAGAGCTCGGTTTTGAAATAGAGATAAATAATATTTTGAGCGGCAAACTTTCATTGTCAACATAACAACCAAGAGATGGCGATATCTTCCATGCTACACACATTATAGGCGGTTCCCAAACAGAATGGTAAAGTTTATACTCCCCCTCCACCAACAAGCATCAATCCATGACTTGCTCGAAACAACGAGTGTCTCCAACTAGCAACCGTCCCAGGGGGAGTTTTGTTTGCAATTATTTTGATTTAGTTTGCATAAAGCATGGGACTGGGCATCCCGGAGACCAGCCATTTTCTTGTGAATGAGGAGCGGAGTCCACTCCTCTTGAAAATAACCCGCCTAGCATGCAAGATACGGACAGCCCTAGTTGATACATGTGCTATTCGAGCATACAAAACAGAATTTCATTTGAAGGTTTAGAGTTTGGCACATACAAATTTACTTGGAACAACAGGTAGATACCGCATATAGGAAGGTATAGTGGACTCATATGGAAT
The DNA here is from genome assembly GCF_018294505.1 of Triticum aestivum. Classification (NCBI taxonomy): domain Eukaryota; kingdom Viridiplantae; phylum Streptophyta; class Magnoliopsida; order Poales; family Poaceae; genus Triticum; species Triticum aestivum. Next base: position 77,168,429 of record NC_057805.1, read on the forward strand.
AACTTTGGGGTTTAAGGGATTGGATGCACAAGCAGTATTCCCGCTTAGTACAAGTGAAGGCTAGCAAAAGACTGGGAAGCGACCAACTAGAGAGCAACAACAGTCATGAACATGCATTAAAATTAATAAACATTGAGTGCAAGCATGAGTTGGATATAATCCACCATGAACATAAATATCTTGAAGGCTATGTTGATTTGTTTCAACTACATGCGTGAACATGTGCCAAGTCGAGTCACTTAAATCATTCAAAGGAGGATACCACCCCACTATACCACATCACAACCATTTTAATAGCATGTTGGCACACAAGGTAAACCATTATAATTCATAGCTAATCAAGTATGGCATAAGCAACTATGATCTCTAATTGTCATTGCAAACATGTTTATTCATAATAGGCTGAATCAGGAACGATGAACTCATCATATTTACAAAAACAAGAGAGGTCGAGTTCATACCAGCTTTTCTCATCTCAGTCAGTCCATCATATATCGTCATAATTGCCTTTCACTTGCACGACCAAACGAAGTGAATAATAATAAGAGTGCACGTGCATTGGACTAAGCTGGAATCTACGAGCATTCAATAAACAGGAGAAGACAAGGCAATATGGGCTCTTGGTTAAATCAACAATAATGCATATAAGAGCCACTTCAACAATTTAATCATGGTCTTCCCCTAACGACCCCCAAAGAAAAGAAATAAAACTATTTACACGAGAAAGCTCCCAACAAGCAAAAGAAGAACGGGAAATCTTTTTGGTTTTTTTGATTACTACTACTACAGCAAGAAAGTAAACTAACTAAAAGCTATTACTAATTTTTTTAGTTTTCTTAAAGTTTATCAAACACACAAGAAGAAAGCAAGAAAAAGAAAATAAACTGGCATGGATAGTACAGTGAAAGAGTATGAGCACCGACATCTAGCAATGAGTGTGTGTGAACATAAATGTAATGTCGGTGGGAAATACGTACTCCCCCAAGCTTAGGCTTTTGGTCTAAGTTGGTTTATTGCCACGGATGGCCTGGCGGATATCCATAGTTGTAGCCAGGGTCGTACTGAGCTGCGACAGTTATTGCCTCCTGAGTTGCAGCGTGGCGGCGGGCTGCCTCCGCCCTCCTCTCGTACTCATCTGCCTCCTCTCTGGTAATAACATATCTTCCTTTCGCGTGAAGATGAAAATTCAAACCTCCTCACAAAGGAACTAGTGAGATAGTGGTACTGGCGGCATTTGTCTGCCTCAAAGCTCACAAGATCAGCGTTACGCAAATATGCGTTAAATTCTTCCTTGATTCCCGCTCGATCCATAAAGTTTTCTGAAGGCCATTCACAAGGCCGCACTGGAGCGTTCCTTGGTGGCTCATCATCAGCATCACGCATTGCAAGCTTGGGTCCTTGCTTCCTTGAAGAACCACCTTGGAACATTTTCCTAAGCATATTTCTTTCTCTGGAAAATTTCTGAAATTTTTAGTAACTTCAAACAAAGGTGAACCAAGCTCAATAAAATTGATAGCAACTACTCCTACAAGTGCCTAGATCCTATATCAAGCATTAGAACTACTTGGAACCATATAAATTTGACATGCAAGCTCAAGAGCATGGTCACCTAGGCAGCACGAATTTGCAATGAATAAAGCACTAGAACAAAAACTAATTGGACCAATGGAGGAGTCACATACCAAAGAACAATCCCCCAAGCAGTTTTGTGAGAGGTGCTTTGAGCAAGGAGATCGAAAATCACAGCAAAATGAGCTAGAACTCGTGCTTGAGCTGGATATTGGTGTTTGTGGGAGGAAGAAGAAGTGTGTGGGTGCAGAAATAAGTGGAGGGGAGCTACCATGGGCCCACGAGGCAGGGGGCGTGCCCAGGGGGGTAGGGCGCGCCCTCCACCCTCGTGGCCAGGTGCTTGCCCCTCCTGCTGTGTTCTCAGTGCCAGATATTCTCAAATATTCTAGAAAAAATCACATTTCATTTTCAGGGCATTTGGAGAACTTTTATTTTCGGGGTATTTTTATATTGCACGGATAAATCAGAAAACAGACAGAAAAATACTATTTTTACTTTATTTCAACTAAATAACAGAAAGTAGAGAGAGGGTACAAAAGGTTGTGCCTTCTAGTTTCATCCATCTCATGCTCATCAAAAGGAATCCACTAACAAGGTTGATCAAGTCTTGTTAACAAACTCATTCCGAATAACATGGAACCGGAGAAATTTCGAATAACACTATGTTACCTCAACGGGGATATGCACATCCCCAATAATAAGAATATCATATTTCTTCTTGACAGTAGGAAGAGGAAATTCAAAACCTCCAAAAATAATCGATGGAATTTTTCCAATAGAATTGATACTATGAACTTGAGGTTGTTTCCTCGGAAAGTGTACCGTATGCTCATTACCATTAACATGAAAAGTGACATTGCCTTTGTTGCAATCAATAACAGCCCCTGCAGTATTCAAAAAGGTCTTCCAAGAATAATAGACATACTATCGTCCTCGGGAATATCAAGAATAACAAAGTCCGTTAAAATAGTAACGTTTGCAACCACAACAGGCACATCCTCACAAATACCGACAGGTATAGCAGTTGATTTATCAGCCATTTGCAAAGATATTTCAGTAGGTGTCAACTTATTCAAATCAAGTCTACGATATAAAGAGAGAGGCATAACACTAACACCGGCTCCAAGATCACATAAAGCAGTTTTAACATAGTTTCTTTTAATGGAGCATGGTATAGTAGGTACTCCTGGATCTCCAAGTTTCTTTGGTATTCCACCCTTAAAAGTATAGTTAGCAAGCATGGTGGAAATTTCAGCTTCCGGTATCTTTCTTTTATTTGTAACAATTTCTTTCATATACTTAGCATAAGGATTCATTTTGAGCATATCAGTTAAACGCATACGCAAAAAGATAGGTCTAATCATTTCAGCAAAGCGCTTAAAATCCTCATCATCTCCTTTTTCTTGGATGGTTTGGGAGGAAAAGGCATAGGTTTCTGAACCCATGGTTCCCTTTCTTTATCGTGCTTCCTAGCAACAAAGTCTCTCTTATCATAACGTTGATTCTTTGATTGTGGGTTATCAAGATCAACAGCAGGTTCAATTTCTACATCATTATCATTACTAGGTTGAGCATCATTATGAACATCATCATTAACATTTTCATTGGGTTCATGTTCATTACCAGATTGTGTTTCAGCATCAGAAATAGAAATATCATTGGGATTCTCAGGTGGTTCAGCAAATAGGTTCACTAGAAGCATGCAAAGTCCTATCATTTTTCCTTTTCTTCCTTTTAGAAGGACTAGGTGCATCAATATTATTTCTCTGAGAATCTTGCTCAATTCTTTTAGGGTGGCCTTCAGGATACTAAGGTTCCTGAGTCATTTTACCAGTTCTAGTAGCCACTCTAACAGCATAATCATTTTTCTTACTATTCATTTCATTGAGCAAATCATTTTGAGCCTTAAGTACTTGTTCTACTTGAGTGGTATCCATAGGAGCATGTTTGCTAATGAATTTAAGTTCACCTTTAACAATAGCAATGTAATTACTCAAGTGTTTGAGCGTATCGGAATTGTATTTCAATTGTCTACCAAAATAAGCATTGAAGTTTTCTTGTTTGACAATAAAATTATCAAACTCTTCTAAGCATTGTCCAACAGACTTATAGTGAGGAATATCAACTTCATCAAATCTATAGAGAGAATTTACCTTTACTACCTGTGTCGGGTTATCAAGACCATGAGTTTCTTCAATAGGTAATGGGTTAAGATCATATGTTTCTTCAACAGGCGGTAAATTAAGTCCATGTATTTCTTCAATATGAGGTAAATTCTTAACATCTTCAGCTTCAATACCTTTTTCTTTCATAGATTTCTTTGCCTCTTGCATATCTTCAGGACTGAGAAATAGAACACCCCTCTTCTTCGGAGTTGGTTTAGGAATTGGCTCAGAAATTGGCTCAGGAAGTGTCCAATTATTTTCATTTGTCAACATATTATTCAATAGAATTTCAGCTTCATCCGGTGTTCTTTCCCTGAAAACAGAACCAGCACAACTATCCAGGTAATCTCTGGAAGCATCGGTTAGTCCATTATGAAAGATATCAAGTATTTCATTTTTCTTAAGAGGATGATCAGGCAAAGCATTAAGTAACTTGAGAAGCCTCCCCCAAGCTTGTGGGAGACTCTCTTCTTCAATTTGCACAAAATTATATATTTCCCTCAAAGCAGCTTGTTTCTTCTGAGCAGGGAAATATTTAGCAGAGAAGTAATAAATCATGTCCTGGGGACTCCGCACACAACGAGGATCAAGAGAATTAAACCATATCCTAGCATCACCCTTTAATGAGAACGGAAATATTTTAAGGATATAGAAGTAGCAAGATCTCTCATCATTAGTGAACAGGGTGGCTATATCATTTAATTTAGTAAGATGTGCCACAACAGTTTCAGATTCATAGCCATGAAAAGGATCAGATTCAACCAAAGTAATTATATCAGGATCAACAGAGAATTCATAATCCTTATCAGTAACACAGATAGGTGAAGTACCAAAAGCAGGGTCAAGTTTCATTCTATCATTAAGAGATTGCTGCTTCCATTTAGCTAATAACCTCTTGAGTTCATATCTATCTTTGCAAGCTAAAATAGCCGAAGTAGCTTCTTATCAAAAACATAACCTTCAGGAATAACAGGCAAGTCTTCATCATCACTTTCATCAATATAATCAGTTTTAATAATTTCTTTCTCTCTAGCCCTAGCAATTTGTTCATCAAGAAATTCACCAAGTGGCACAGTAGTATCAAGCATAGAAGTAGTTTCATCATAAGTATCATGCATAGTAGAAGTGGCATCATCAATAACATGCGATATATCAGAACGAATAGCAGAAGCAGGTTTAGGTGTCGCAAGCTTACTCAAAATAGAAGGTGAATCAAGTGCAGAGCTAGATGGCAGTTCCTTACCCCCCCCCCCTCGTAGTTGAAGGATAAATTGTTGTCTTAGCGTCTTTCAAGTTCTTCATAGTGACCAGCAGATATAAATCCCAAGTGACTCAAAGAATAGAGCTATGCTCCCCGGCAACGGCGCCAGAAAATAGTCTTGATAACCCACAAGTATAGGGGATCGCAACAGTTTTCGAGGGTAGAGTATTCAACCCAAATTTATTGATTCGACACAAGGGGAGCCAAAGAATATTCTCAAGTATTAGCAGCTGAGTTGTCAATTCAACCACACCTGGATAACTTAGTATCTGCAACAAAGTATTTAGTAGCAAAGTAATATGATAGTAGTGGTAACGGTAACAAAGGTAACAGTAGCAAAAGTAATATTTTTGGTGTTTTGTAGTGATTGTAACAATAACAACGGGAAAGTAAATAAGCTAAGAACAATATGTGAAAAGCTCGTAGGCATTGGATCGGTGATGGAGAATTATGCCGGATGCGGTTCATCATGTAACAGTCATAACATAGGGTGACACAGAACTAGCTCCAATTCATCAATGTAATGTAGGCATGTATTCCGAATATAGTCATACGTGCTTATGGAAAAGAACTTGCATGACATCTTTTGTCCTACCCTCCCGTGGCAGTGGGGTCCTAATGGAAACTAAGGGATATTAAGGCCTCCTTTTAATAGAGTACCGGAACAAAGCATTAGCACATAGTGAATACATGAACTCCTCAAACTATGGTCATCACCGGGAGTGGTCCCGATTATTGTCACTTCGGGGTTGCCGGATTATAACACATAGTAGGTGACTATAGACTTGCAAGATAGGATCAAGAACTCACATATATTCATGAAAACATAATAGGTTCAGATCTGAAATCATGGCACTCGGGCCCTAGTGACAAGCATTAAGCATAGCAAAGTCATAGCAACATCAATCTCAGAACATAGTGGATACTAGGGATCAAACCCTAACAAAACTAACTCGATTACATGATAGATCTCATCCAACCCATCACCGTCCAGCAAGCCTACGATGGAATTACTCACGCACAGCGGTGAGCATCATGAAATTGGTGATGGAGGATGGTTGATGATGACGACGGCAACGAATCCCCCTCTCCGGAGCCCCGAACGGACTCCAGATCAGCCCTCCCGAAAGGTTTTAGGGCTTGGCGGTGGCTCCGTATCGTAAAACGTGATGAATCCTTCTCTCTTATTTTTTCTCCCCGAAAGCAAATATATAGAGTTGGGGTCGAGGTCGGAGGAGCTCCAGGGGGGCCACGAGGTAGGGGGCGCGCCCCCCACCCTCGTGGCTAGGGTGTGGCCCCCTGGTCTTCATCTTTTGCAAGGATTTTTTATTATTTCCAAATAGACGTTCCGTGGAGTTTCAGGTCATTCCGAGAACTTTTGTTTCTACATATAAATAACACCATGGAAAGTCTGCTGAAAACAGCGTCAGTCCGGGTTAGTTCCATTCAAATCATGCAAGTTAGAGTCCAAAACAAGGGCAAAAGTGTTTGGAAAAGTAGATACGACGGAGACGTATCAGGCCCTAGTGGGTCCCTACTGTCATCCAGTCAAAATAAAGTCATCTCCTGAATCCTCATGTTCATTGACCATGTTAACAATGCTCGGCGCCACGGCGAGCGCAACAACTCGAAGGACGACGGAGAGGGCCTCGCGGGCCCTACGGATGGTCTGATACAGCGCCCGCTGCTCATTCAGGAAGCCAGGATCATCGGACACCTATGAGCACCTTCGAGAGACTGAGACGGCATGAAACGGTAAGGCCGCGCTTGGGAGCTCTGGTTTATTTCACACCTGTATTAAGATACAAGTGTAGTTTACTCGTCATCGGAAACAACGCGTAAAATACAGGCGTAATGAAACCGAGGGCCCGAGGACTGTAAGTAAAACCGGCGGGTTACACGTGTAATTTGAGAGACCGGTGTATATTTTACTAGTCGAAATCGACCAACCAAGCGCTTCGCCCGAGATCATCTGCTTTTATTTACAAGCGTCAGTTTTACAAGCGGTTTTGGTTGGAAAATGATGATCCAATCATGGCCTAAGATGATGAGTTGGTCGGAAGATCATACGGTTTCACGTCTAACCTGCCCGACTTGTCGTATAGGCTATGAATGAAACATAAGACGATGAACTTCTTAAGCATGGAAACAACAGAAGAGGATGATCTTCCTAACAAGCAAATCACTGGCATTAGATCGACATGCAAAACAATACGAAGCATTATTCTCAGGAGGCACGGTGAACAGCTCGTGATGACGCATGCTGTCGTGGTTTTGTCACGGCAGATGTCCTAGAGAAAGGACTTAGTCGTGGAGCCATCGCTACGGGTTAGCTTGAAGGGGTTAAAGCGGACAAGGGACGCAAGAGATTTTTATACTAGTTCGGCCCCTTCGATGAAGGTAAAAGCCTACGTCTAGTTGTGATGGAATTGATGGGGTTTCGATGACCAGGGAGCGAAAACGCTTTGCCTGAGTCTCTAGTTGTTGTCTGTTGTTCCTGAACCGCCGCCGGGTCATCCCCTTATATACATGGGTTGACGCCCGTCGGTTTACAGACTCCGAGGCCGGCTCATAATCGTGTCCGGCTCGGTCTCTGCTACGCATATCTTACAACACAAGTTTACATCTCAATACCGGTTTGTGTCTACATGCCTTAAACCGGCTTTGGGCCCTGGGCCTTCATGAAGCATCACCGTCTGTCTTCATGGGCTTCAGATACAGATGAACTACTTATGAAGTTAACCCGGCCTCTCCTGGCCGGTTAACGCCCAGTGGTAATATCCCCAACATTAGGCCCCAGATTGATTTGAACTGGTTCATGTCAATCCTCTATACTTGAGAAAATTTCTTCTTCAACATCTTCACACAGTCTTGTAAACTGCCATGACATCATCTTCTAGGATCTTGGTAAACCACCGTGACGTCACCTGTCATTAACGAGCCTCCGACAATCGAGGCGACAACATCACCTTATATCCAAAAATCCGGCTCCTTGATTTTCGCATCTGTCGTTTTATCTCCTTATAAATAGTTTCCCCCTCGTGCTTCTTCGCTTCATCCTCGCGACGCCCGAACCTTCGACCTCAGCCGCCGCCGTCAACCTTCGACTGCTGCACCAACCTTGGCCGCTGCATCGACCTGAACGTACCAGAGCTCCTCCGCGCGCCGCCGCTGCTCAACAGCATCCGTAAGTCTCCCCTTTCTCTTACCATAGATCTGCACTTAGGGTTTCTGTCGTTCATCGGTGTTCGTCGCCGCCCTTCTTTTCCCTTATTTATATCCATGGGTTAGATTCAAAAACCACATAGGTCTCGTGCGGTAGTAGTTTAAACCACATAGATCTCGCGCTTTAGCAGTTTCAGCACCTGTTTGATATCCAACTCATCTCATCTTGGTGAACCTTCAGTACACTGGAATTTAGGTCAGAATATATTTTGTTTTTCCTACGCGCGGTAGATCTGAAATTACCATAGCAAGATGTGAAACTTGTTTCTTCCTTCTCTTACACCCTTTGAATACCAGATTGGCCGGTTTAACCTCACAGAAAAAATGATGACCCGGTAGATACCATTAGTCCCCTGTTGAACCGCCAATGCATTACACCGTTCCATTGCCAGACTCCGGTTTACCAATATGCTAGTATCCTCATACCGCTGTATAGTTGTCCACTGTAAATCTTAAACCGGTAATACTCATGTTTCAGATTTTCCTTGTCATGGCTAAACAAGTTTATGAGTGCAATTGGGCTCCCTCTCGAGTAACCGAGGAGCAATTAAACAACCTTGTTAAAACGGGCGCCTTAGCCAAGAAAGATGTCATCCACTGGAGGGTCCCTGGCCCGGAAAATCCTCCTACACCCAAGGATGGAGAAGTAGTCGTGTTTGCTGATCATCTTGGACGAGGTTTTAGCCCTCCCGGTTCAAAAAATTTCCGAGATGTGCTAGCCAATTTTCAGCTGCGCCCTCAAGACATCGGTCCCAACTCTGTTACCAACATCTGCCATTTCCAAGTATTCTGTGAAGCTTATCTGCAAGAGGAACCTACAGTCGAACTGTTTAGGGATTTCTTTCACTTAAACCGTCGCACCGAGTTCTCAGATGGACCCAATACGGAACTGGGCGGAATGGCGGTTCAGAAGAGGAAAGAAGTCACCTTCCCCCATCCCAAACTCCACAGTCACCCCAAAGAGTGGAACCAAACTTGGTTTTACTGCATGGATACCTCTCCATCTGATGAAAACCCCCTGCCGGGTTACCGCCCTGAATGCCTGAGCAACACACACCCGTTTCCTCAGAGGTTGACAGCAAGAGAACGGGCCAACTGTGCTCCCCAACTATCAAAGCTTAGAGCCTTCATGGCGAACGGTTTGACAGGAGTTGATCTTGCTCATTGCTGGATAAGCTGGAGCATTCTGCCCTTAAGCCGGCGCCCCGGTTTGATGTGTGAGTACACGGGTAGTCTGAAGGATGCTCAGCGACACATTGATATTCAGCTTACAGACGAAGAAGTCACTGTGGCTGTAAAGAAAATATTGAACGAACCGGAGGCCGTCTGTGCCCAAATCGGACTACTCCCTTTCTGCACCTTCAACAAACCACCAGCTGTAAGAATCATACAATCCTTTCTATCTGAATTTGCTTCTGTCCAAATATTCTCTGAGAGTGTGATTATTTTCTGACAGGGTGATGATCCGTCCTGGAACAAGAAACCATCACAAGATAAACCGGCAAAACCATAAGACAAACCGGTCAAGCCAGTTCGTCCAAAGACCAAGGTTGTTAATAAACCTGCCAAGAGAAGGACTACTGCATCCTCCGATCTACCAGCTGATGACAATGTGCGTAATCCAGAATCAGAGGTAGAACTTGACTCTCTTGGTTCATTTTTCGTACATCTCATTGACAATGATTATAATCAGGACGACGCTGAAGGTAGTCACACTGAGGACGTAGAGGTAACTATTCTTTCCTCCGATTCAGATCCTCTGCCAACATAAAAAATCCGTCAAGCAAACCGGAAAGTAAAATTTTCTCACCCTCTTGCTTATTTGGACCCAAACTTTCTTTTGAAGACGCAGCAGAACGAAGCTCGCCGTACAACCCGGCACAGCGGCCAGGTAGTTACCTCCGCCGGTTTACCGAACAGTCCGGTTTGGAAACGCAGATCAGAGGTCTCTTATTCCATTGATACTTCATGCCCAAAAGCAGGTTGTTTTCACCAGCCTCTTAACCCGTCTGATTCAAATTATCAGGGTACTTCTCACTCATCCTCTGGCGAGTCTTCGGCCACACAGCTTCCACCCCTCAAAACAGTTCCTGGGTGAGTTATGCACATGTTTTTATTCTTGATATGTTATCTTTTCATACTGTACTGATCCTTATGTCTTATCTTTTCGCAGCACCAAGCCAAGACCCACCAAGAAAGCTCGGTTGAACAAACCGGCTGATGATAATGTAGCTGCTGAACCGGAAACAACTCCAGATCTGGAAGAAACCGATGCTGACGCCATGCTTCACGGTCCGCCACTTCAAGACCATGATTTCCTTGCTGAACAAGTGCAAGTTAATACTACAAGTCATGCAGACCGGCCAACCAGCCCTATCCGAACTGGTGACAAATCGGTCAGTCCAGCGAAGGACACTGATAAACCGCCAACTCCGGCAAGAGGTGCTGATGAACAAGATGATGACGTTATGATTACTGGCACTGGCCACTCCACTCCAGGCAACCCTGTAGCTTTGTCAAAGCATACTGCCAAGGATGATCTCTCTGCTATCGGCAAAGGCAAATGGAATGCCGATTTATCAAGCTTTGCCCACCTCAATGTTCAAGATATTCACTTTGGCTTCTTGAACCGTCTATATACCAGCCATGACTATGAAGCTAGTTTGGTAAACTTGATGAAGGAGCGATATGAGGTAACTACTATTTTTTCCTTTGTCCAATTGCAGTTGATCGACTCGTAGTAGCTCCCAAGTGACGGTTTATGATACCAATCTAAACCGGGACTTTTGTCATAACTTAACTTTGCCTATTTAGCCTCCAGGGACCGGATTACCTTGTTAAGATGAACTGGTTCCTTAAAATTTGCCATACTTCTCTTTCGCCAATATAGTCCCCAAGGGCCGGTTTAACTTTATAAAGATGAACCGGGACTGTAGAAGAATTCCCATATCAACAGCTTTTTGAGCAAACACACATTAGCCCCCAAGTGCCAAGCTTAATACTTGTATTGTGCTTGGGACTTGTAAAAATTTCTGAGTAAAAGCAAACATGCATTGGCCCCCAAGTACTAAGGGCATAACTTGTTATGTGCTTGGTACTTCAAATATGTACTGTCAACTCATTATGTATCTGTCTCTTTACAGGCGGAGCTGAGCAAGAAGGAACGCCAAACCGCTGATCTGCAAGAGAACATCAAAACCCAGCAAGCTGAAGCCTCCAAAGCGAAGGAAGAGTTGACCCGCGCTCTAGGCGCTATGGAGAAACTGAAAGAAGGTTTCAACAAAGAGCAGGCGGATTGGGAGACTAAAAAAGCCGCTTTGATGAAAAGGGCTGAAAACGCAGAAGCCGCTCTTAAACCGGTGGTTGACGAGCTGACTGGTGTAAAGCGGCAAGTGCATGCTATGACCGCTGTTGTGTTTGGTAAGCATCTTGTCTTTAATACTGTCAACATATCTTCCCATGCGTTGCCAGTTTAATGATGTTTGCAATGATGCAGGAACTCGCATTAGTCATCTGGGCTCTGATGTTTAGAAGAAGCTGAAGGCTGCCTATACGCTGATAGAACAACTGTATACCGGCGCTCAACGAATTATCTGCATCGCTTCTCACAATAAGCCGCCCCCGACGTTAATCAAAGATACCTTAGACAGGCTATCTATGCTGCCTGCCCGGGTAGAAGAGCTGAAGAGGTCTGCTGCAAGGGCTGGCGCTCTGACCGCGCTATCCCGGGCAAAAGCATGGGTGCCTGATCTTGACCCGACGGACGTGGCTAAAGGCTACCCAAGCTTCAAAGAAGACGGATCAGAATTTTGCACTGAAGATCTCCACGCCATAAACCGGGAAGTACGTCCACTGGCTTGTCAACTTGCTGCAGAGGCTGATCTTTCACATTATCAGGCAAGTTATGATATCAATAACAAGCGGGTTGCTGCACCAGCTCCTGAGGCTCAAAACCTGTTCCATCCAATCCGTAAGCACACTTATGCCCCTGATATTGAACCGTCCACCCTTATAAGCGATGAAGCTGTGTTCCAAGCTTTAACTGGGATCGACTGGACAACTGTTGACTTCCAGCCGCTGGGTAGGGACGAAGAAGAAGAACCGGTGCAAGATGACCCGCAGCCGTCAGGTCAAGCTGCTCAGTGATCATAACCCGGGGGCCAGTTTAATCTTCCATACTGCAATGTTTATTGAGAAACAATTATTCCTTTGGGCACTGAAACGCCTTGTAATAGGCTAGTTAAAACACTTGGTCTGTTAGGCCTTCGTGCATATTTATCTGCAACTGATGCGTGTTAATCCGCCATGCTTGAGATATGATGTTCATAATCCATAGCTATTTATTCCAGTTGTTCCTGCAGATAAAAAGCTTAAAGCGCCCTAGCGGCTTACCACCGGGCGGGTCATGATACCCAACTATATATATGCCCAAGCTTTATAACCAAGGTTGTAAAAGATAACCAAGTATGGAAATATATGATACCTGCGACCTTTAGGCATAGTGTTGGATGACCAACCTTGTAATGAAGGTAATAACCTTAATCCGGAGTAAAAGTATCTCCTGTTATATAATGCCGGTTTACAACAAAACCGTTCCGGGTTGTGATAAACACCGGCTTATTCCATACTGGTGACTATGAGTCAAAACCAGACTGGGCTGATAGTCTCCGGATTATAACTTGGTCATGTACTGACAACTTGTAGTTGACAGCCCAACCGGGTTGATAAACACTGGTTTGAAAACATCACAAATCTTAGCAAAAGAAAAAGAAACTTAGCAAAAGGCAAATAAAACCGTTGTAGTCGAGGCTTTTCACGGGCTGCCAGGCCCCAAATTTGATCAAGAGGTGTTACTATGGTTCGGGTTCGGCCAAGCCCCCAAGTGATGCTGTGGCATTACGCCGATCAAAAGGCATTGCTATGGTTCGGGTTCGACCAAGCCCCCAAGTGATGTTGTGGCTTTACGCCGATCAAGAGGCGTAGCCATGGTTCGGGTTCGACCATGCTCCCAAGTGATGCTGTGGCATTACGCCGATCAAGAGGCGTGGCTATGGTTCGAATACGACCAAGCCCCAAGTGATGCTGTGGCATTGCGCCGATCAAGAGGCGTGGCTATAGTTCGGATACGACCCAGCCCCCAAGTGATCTGATATCAAGCTTTAAGAAGCTAAATCAAGGCGTAAACCGGACGCCGCTTTGTAAGCTCCATGTAACCACACGTGATGTAAGAAAACAACAGATACCCCGCTTTAGCTGAGGTTCCGGTTTATTATATTGATCATAATATATACAATGTCATAATATGTACATAAGCAGAGCCTGTAGCTCAAGTATAGTAGGGCCGAAGATGAGCAATATTCCATGGCCGGTTGGTCTCCTCCTCCGATTTACGTGAGTCTTTGTGCTCTCGAACATCGATTAGGTAGTACGACCCATTGTGCAGATCCTTGCTGACCACAAAAGGTCCTTCCCAAGGGGGGATAGCTTGTGCATATCTGTCTGATCCTCGATGAGTCGAAGCACCAAATCTCCTTCTTGAAAGGTTCTGGTTCTAACCCGGCGGCTATGATAACGACGCAGATCTTGCTGATAAATCGCCGAACGGGCTACCGCCATGTCACGCTCCTCATCTAACAGGTCAAGAGCTTCCTGTCGTGCCTTCTCGTTATCCGCTTCAACATATGCCGCTACACGAGGTGAGTCATGACGGATGTCACTAGGAAGAACCGCTCCGCTCCATAAACCATGAAGAACGGCGTGTAGCCTGTCGATCTGTTGGGTGTGGTATTGATGCTCCATAACACTGAAGGTAACTCCTCCACCCAACAACCCGACGTCCGTTGCAAAGGAACCATAAGCCGGGGTTTGATGCCTCTCAAGATCTTTTGATTGGCCCTCTCCGCTTGACCATTGGACTGGGGGTGAGCCACTGATGACACGTCAAGCCGGATGTGCTCACGTTGACAGAACTCCTTCATGGCACCCTTTGACAGATTGGTACCATTGTCTGTTATAATGTTGTGTGGAAAGCCAAACCGGAAAATCACCTTTTTGATGAATTGAACCGCCGTGGCCGCGTCACACTTACTACCTGGCTCTGCCTCTACCCATTTTGTGAACTTATCAACCGCCACCAAAAGGTGGGTCTTCTTGTCCTTGGATCTCTTGAAAGGCCCAACCATATCCAGCCCGCAAGTTGCAAACGGCCAGGTGATTGGAATCATCCTCAATTCTTGAGCTGGTACATTAGCACGCCGTGAGAATTTCTGACAGCCATCACATCTTTTAACCAAGTCCACGGCATCAGCATGAGCTGTCAACCAATAAAAACCATGACGAAACGCCTTGGCCACCAAAGATTTTGAACCGGCGTGGTGCCCACAATCTCCTTCGTGGATCTCACGCAAAATTTCACCGCCTTCCTCAGGAGATACACAGCGTTGAAACGCCCCTGTCACACTGCAATGATGTAACTCTCCATCGATAATAGTCATGGACTTGGACCGTCGGGTTATCTGTGTGGCCAATGTTTCATCCTCTGGTAACTCGGCCCGGTTTATATACGCCAGATACGGAACCGTCCAATCCGGGGTAACATGTAGAGCTGCCACCAACTGAGCCTCCGGATCAGGAACAGCCAAATCCTCTTCACCAGGGAGCTTGACGGACGGATTATGCAAAATATCCAGGAAGACATTAGGTGGAACCGGTTTATGTTGGTAACCCAAGCAGCTTAAAGCGTCTGCTGCTTCATTCTTCCGCCGGTCCACATGATCCACCTGATAACCTTTGAAGTGACCTGCAACAATATCCACCTCACGACGATATGCTGCCATTAGTGGGTCCTTGGAATCCCAAGTGCCGGACACTTGTTGAGCCACCATATCCGAGTCACCGAAGCACTTAACTCGGCTGAGATTCATCTCCTTAGCCATCCGAAGACCATGGAGTAAGGCCTCATATTCTGCTGCATTATTACTGCAAGGGAACATTAAACGGAGAACATAACAAAACTTATCACCTCGTGGGGAAGTTAACACGACTCCAGCCCCCGAGCCCTCCAATTGCCTGGACCCATCAAAATGAATAGTCCAATAAGTGTGATCCGGCTTCTCTTCTGGCGCTTGTAATTCTGTCCAATCATTGATGAAATCCACAAGTGCCTGATATTTGGTCGCCGTTCGGGGTATGTATTTCAGCCCGTGAGGCCTGAGCTCGATAGCCCACTTAGCAATTCGACCAGTTGCCTCCCTATTCTGGATCATATCCCCCAATGGAGCAGAGCTGACCACCGTGATGGGATGACCTTGGAAATACTGCTTAAGCTTCCGGCTTGCCATGAAAACCCCATACACCAATTTTTGCCAATGCGGGTACCTCTGCTTGGATTCAATGAGTACCTCACTAATATATTAAACCGGCCGCTGAACCGGATATTCCTTTCCTGCCTCCTTGCGCTCCACCACAATAGCCACACTAACAGCCCGAGCGTTAGCTGCCACATATAGCAGCAATGGCTCTTTGTCAATTGGAGCAGCGAGAACCGGCGGATTAGCTAGCTGCCGCTTTAAGTCCTCAAATGCTTCATTAGCGGCATCACTCCAGACGAAGTTATCCATTTTCTTCAGCATCTGATACAAAGGGATGGCCTTCTCTCCGAGGCGACTGACAAAACGGCTCAACACGGCAATCCGGCCTGCCAGGCGTTGAACATCATTGATACACTTCGGTTTAGCCAAGGAGGTGATGGCTTTGATTTTTTCCGGATTAGCTTCAATGCCCCTGTTAGACACCAAAAAACCCAAGAGCTTGCCTGCAGGTACACCAAAGACGCACTTGGCCGGATTAAGCATCATTTTATAAACCCGCAGGTTATCAAAGGTTTCCTTCAAGTCATAAATCAATGTCTCCTTTTTCCTTGATTTCACCACAATATCATCCACATAGGCGTGAACATTGCGGCCGATCTGTTTATGAAGACAATTCTGCACACACCGTTGATAAGTTGCCTGTGCACTCTTGATCCCAAAGGGCATGGACACATAGCAGAAGGCTCCAAAGGGAGTTATGAAGGACGTCTTCTCCTGGTCCTTAACTGCCATTTTGATCTGATGATAACCAAAATATGCATCCACAAAACTTAACCGCTCACAACCCGCCGTAGCATCAATAATATGGTCAATACGGGGGAGGGCAAAAGGATCTGCTGGACAAGCTTTGTTGAGATCTGTGTAGTCCACACACATACGCCAAGTGCCATTCTTCTTGAGGACCAGCATCGGATTAGCCAACCACTCAGGATGGAATACTTCAACGATAAATCCAGCCGCCAAGAGCCTGGCTACTTCTTCTCCAATAGCTTTGCGTCTTTCTTCATTGAACCGGCGGAGAAACTGCTTGACCGGTTTATACTTAGGATCAACATTGAGAGTGTGCTCAGCGAGTTCTCTCGGTACACCAGGCATGTCAGAAGGCTTCCATGCAAAGATGTCCCGATTCTCACGGATGAACTCGATGAGCGCACTTTACTATTTCGGATCCAAGTTAGCGCTGATGCTAAACTGCTTGGACGAATCGCCAGGCACGAAGCCAACAAGTTTAGTCTCATCAGCCGATTTAAACTTCAGCGCTGGATCATGCTCCGTAGTTGGTTTCTTCAATGAAGTCATAT
The DNA here is from genome assembly GCF_018294505.1 of Triticum aestivum. Lineage (NCBI taxonomy): Eukaryota > Viridiplantae > Streptophyta > Magnoliopsida > Poales > Poaceae > Triticum > Triticum aestivum. The sequence goes on from NC_057805.1 coordinate 77,185,320, forward strand.
CTGCCGGATCAACATTGTCTTTGTAAAACTTCAACTCCTCTGTTGTGCACACCGACTCAGCATAAGCCGCATCACCTTCCTCACACTCCAGAGCAATCTTGCGGCTTCCATGCACGGTTATAGTTCCCTTGTGACCCGACATCTTGAGCTGTAGATAGACATAACAAGGTCGTGCCATAAACTTAGCATAAGCTGGCCGTCCAAATAGGGCATGATACGGGCTTCTGATTTTCACCACTTCAAAGGTCAAGGTTTCTGATCTCGAGTCATGCTCATCTCCAAAAGCCACCTCGAGAGCTATCTTACCAACAGGATATGCCGACTTACCAGGCACCACACCATGGAACACCGTATTGGACGGTTTAATATTTTTATCTGTTAGCCCCATGCGACGGAAAGTTTCATAATAAAGGATATTGATACTACTCCCTCCATCCATGAGTACCTTAGTGAACTTATAAACTCCCACCTGAGGTGCCACCACCAGAGCCAGATGACCCGGATTGTCAACCCGGGGTGGATGATCATCTCTACTCCACACAATGGGCTGCTCGGACCAGCGCAAATAACGGGGCACCGCCGGTTCAACGGCATTCACCACCCTTTGAAGCTTCTGATCGCGCTTGTCCAAGCTAGTGGTGAAGACATGATACTGTCCGCTATTCAACTGCTTCGGGTTGCTCTGGTAACCCGACTGCTGTTGCTGCTGCTGATTGCCCTAATGATTATAGCCACCTTGGTTACCTCGATTACTTTGATTGTTATGTCCACCCTGATTTCCATGGAACCCTGAACCGGAATTTCCTCTGCCTGAACCGCTTCCTGATCCATGATCATACCGAAGAGAGTCAGAATTTTTGAACTCTTGCATGATGTAACAATCTTTCCAGAGGTGTGTGGATGGTTCCTCCTTCGTCCCATGCTTTGGACAGGGCTGGTTTAACAGATACGACAAACGGTCCGGATAGGGTTTGGCATTCCATTGCGCCGGGGCGGTTTACCCTTATGCCGCTGGCCCTTGTCATGTGTATTAGTGTTAGCCACAAAGTCTAAACCGTGGTCCGCTTTACGCTTGCCGCCATTTCCATGACCCACCGGGTTGTGGTGCTGCCCCTTGGCGTTGCCGCTCTTCTTTCCCTTCCCTGTCTTATCATCGTCAGACTCGGGATCCTTGGTACTATCAGAGTCGGCATACTTCACTAGTGCAGCCATGAGGGTTCCCATGTCATTACAATGACGTTTAAGCCGTCCCAACTTCAACTTCAATGGTTCAAACCGGCAATTGCCTTCCAATGTTAAAACTGCGGTGTCAGCGTTGATGCGGTCTGATGAATGCAAAATATCCGAAACCCGGCGCACCCATTGGGTTGTTGACTCTCCTTCCTCTTGGACACAGGCAGCTAGGTCCACAATTGACATGGGCTGCTTGCATGTATCCTTGAAATTTTGAATAAACCGAGCTCTCAACTCGGCCCATGACCTGATAGAATTAGCCAGTAAGCTCTTTAGCCAAGTGCGGGCCATTCCTTCTAGCATCATGGTGAAGTACTTCGCACATGCCACATCATCCACGTCTAGCATCTCCATGGCCATCTCATAGCTTTCGACCCATGTTTCAGGGGATAAATCGGCGGTGTAATTCGGCACCTTGCGCGGGCCCTTGAAATCTTTGGGCAGGCACACATTGCGCAACGCCGGGACAAGACATGGCACTCCCAAGGAACTGGAGGTAACTCCTGGTTCCACCGATGTGGTTGGACGAACCGGAGTAAGCTGACGGGCCTCGTGCTGCACCGCTAACTCGGCCTCTCTGCGTGCCCGAGCCTGGTCCACCACCTCCTGAGCATCACCGGCACCACCCGCCGGGTTATGGCCATGGGGCGGATCACGATTCCGCGCATTGCTTGATACTACCGGTTCATCCATACACCTGCTGTAACTCCGGCTTGGACGGGGAGTGGAATGAACCCGATTGCGACTATATGAATAACCCAGATGCCCCATAATTGTTGCTTAGAGTGACATTGACAGACTTGGAGTCCTGTCCTGGCTTCTTCATACTTGTTTGGGCACTTGTTTGCCCAGTGTTCCTCCGAACCACAAGTAAAGCAGCCATCTCTCTTTTTGTCTTTCTTCTTACCCTTCTTAATGGCCAACGCTGGCAGCACCATTCAAACATATAGTCCGGTGGCTCTAGGTGACGATGAATGATTAGAGAACCATTCGATGTATTGTGCATGATGAAGTATTATGGAGGACACAAACCATCTGGACATTTTGTGCAGTTCCACTAAAATCAAGCTGAGCATCCCTGTGGATATCGTATTTATATGCTGCAAGAAAACAAAGACACAGCAGCACAAACATGAATATTGGCCCCAATGTCAACTCACCAATCGGTGGACTAACAAACTGAAAGTACGGTAAACAGATTAGCATACCCAGATGCCCCATCATTGTTGCTTAGAATGACATTGACAGATTTGGAGTCCTGTCCTGGCTTCCTGTACTTGTTTGGGCACTTTTTGCCCAGTGCACTCCACGTGTTGTAGAGTTTCCTATGCTCTCTGCAGACTAGTCATGTCACCAGCGTCTACTAATACTCTGTAAAGCTTCTCGATCATTCCTTGTGTAATGTAGCGCAAACAGTGACTGCTTCTTTCTGCAAAGTGGTAAGACCAACTGGACCCACTAATGCAGCAGTTTGCCTTAGACACATTGGCTCCTTTTGTGCAGTTCAACTAAAATCGAAGTCGGAATAAAACCGAGCTTTAATTTTGATATCCCTGTAAGCAACAAAAGGTATATGGGAAACAATTACTGAGAAATAACGGTTGATGACTTGTACTCCCAGAAGAAAAACATCTACCGATCTACCTTATCTTAATGGGAAACAAAGCAGGAGAGTAGCAATTCTCAATCAGTGCGATTCATTCATATTAACTGAGACATTATCTTAACAATGCCTTGTTTCAACATGTATAAAGAACGACAAAGCAGAAAAGTATCATTCCTAAAACAATGTGACTGATTCATTTAACAGAGACATTATCTTAACAATACCTTGGTTAAACATGTAGAAAGAACTACAAAGCAGGATAGTACCATTTGTAAAACACTGTAACTAATATATAATAACAGAGACATTATCTGAACAATACATTTCTTAAACATGTACTCCGGCCGATCCCTAACAGAAATGGTACTCCCGCCGTTGAACTAAGATTCAGTAGTTAATTCTGAACGACCTTTCAAGACCAAGATTTGAAACAACTCGTGAGGAAGACCTCAGAGAGATCTCAACACATATATGGAAATCCGGTCTCATTTTGTGCAGTCCACCAAAATTAAGCGAAGCAAAATGTCGCAATAGCAACAAGCTGAATAGATATCCCTGTTTTAACAGAGGCAAAAAAGGAATCAATTACTGGCCAATAAAGGAGGATGAAACATGCGGCCACAAAAATGGTAATCCCACCAATCCCTAACAAGTGTTGCAGTTTTGAAATAAGATTCAGTAGTTAATTCTGATAGTGGCATTGCTTAATTTTACCAGCGAAATTAGATTAACAAAAAGCATAAACAGTTCCAGGGGAGAGTGGGTGCAACAACAACATGTGCTTCCATCTACTTATAAAGGGGGTGATGTAGAGTTTGTTGTAACAAAGCAACAAGCATAATGTCTGGGTTGGTCCCATTTTTGTTCACGACTTAATGGGAAAAGACAACAATACTGTAGCGACCCGACCCGAGTGGATCAAGTCTCTGTGCTTAAGTGTCATCCCTGGACCGGTATGCTGACACACACAGTACTCGAGGATTTATAACAGAGGTAAATCACATGTATAAAGTAACGTAAAAACTATTACCTCAATCCAAATAGCGGAAGTAACAAGGTTGTGGATTCCCATCAACACCAACGGCAAAGTTGAGTGTAGAAATCGTAACCCTAACGTATCACTTACTCGTCGTAAGAATCCTGCAACATGAAACGTTGCAGCCCGAAAACGGGTCAGCACATGGAATATGCTGGCAAATTCACACCATAGAGAAATGATGAACAAAAGCTATCACTACATGCATATATGGCTGGTGGAAAAGCTCTATGGTTATAATGTTTTTGCGAAAAGCCAATTTTTCCCTACTTCAAAGGAATAAATTTTATTTAACTATCATGGTGGTTGTGAAACATTGAGATGGTTGACAGCATCTCAATCCCAATTAAGAACGTGATTAAACCCAAATCAAATTTAAATTAAGTAACATGATGAGATCAACGGGATAATCCAAGAACTAGATACTGAAGATGTCCATAACCGGGGACATGGCTAATCATGATTAGTTTGTACACTCTGCAGAGGTTTGCGCACTTTTCCCCACAAGACTCGATCTCCTCCGTTGGATTTCTCGCACTACATGGTGTTTGAGAAACGGATGATCGAGACACAGTCTTTCAGAAGCATTTACTCTCTACTCCGGGCAGACCGTTACACCTACAATCCCCCTACATCTGCTAGTCCACCTCTTCAAGAGCTCACACAACTTACTCAACTATGCCAGAGCCCATAATGGCTTGTGGCTGCACACGAAAGTTTCTAGCATGAATAATCTTATGATCCCTTTGAGCCTGGGTGGCGGTCCTTATACAAACAGACAACACTGGGTTCTCCAGGTGCCTCAATCCACCCAGATGTGAGTTTTAGTTGCCACCTTAAGTAAACCATTATTAACAATCTCACATCTATCATGAATATCTCTCAAACCCAAACCACGTCTACGAGCATAGCATGGCAATATAATAGCAACGTAGAAGTAACTCCCAAGGGTTTGATTGTAAACAGGGCAATAGGTACTACGTCATCAACTACTTCCCAATACCCACATGTTAATCAGATCCTAATCATGCAATTGTTTGAGGGTTGAATCTAATGCATAAAAACTATGTATGAAAGGGATATGATCAAAGTGTGAACTTGCCTGCAATGTTCATGAAGATGATTCGCACTCAATACTCTGGATAGATCTACTCGTCACACTCCGGTCAATCTATCGTAAGCAAGCAATGGTAACCACACATAAGCAATCACTCAAAAGATCAGAAAGAACAAGGAAAACAATTCGGAAAACTTCAAAACCAAGCAATTAACTCTTGCAGTATAAAACAATTTCTAACAGTACCAAACTTATGTGAATTTGGCCTTATCAGAAAGTTTAGGTCAAGAGCTTCGGTTTGCAAAAAGAATCAACTCAAACGGAGTTACGGAACTTAAGTTATGAACAAAAGAAGTTTGAATACAAATCTGTTTGAATTCAAATTTTAAAACTTTCAAAAACATGTTTAAGTTGTTTTACTGGATAGAGGAGATCATAACGAGGAAGTGGGTGTTGGTTTCGTTGGATTTGGACAAACGAGTAAAAAGTTATGAGTATTTGAAAACCAGGGGCTATTCTGTAAGAAAAACAAATTGCTACTAGGTCCCTGGCCGAAAATAACAAAAAAAAGAAAAAAACTAAATAGTGAACGTTCGTTTATAGGATCTAAACAGTGGATGTTCGCTGTTTAGTAAAACCAAAAAAAAACAGATCTAGGCTAGGGGTTTTTAAAAAAAACCGAACTTGAAAAAAAACCGGATTAGACTGGCGGGTTATACCGGTTCAGCAATGGTCCGGCGCCGGCGGGGAAACTCCGGCGAGGCGGGGCAGTGGCGACGGCGAGCTCCGGCGCGACGGCTCGGCTGCTTCGGGTCGAAGCACGGGGAGGCGCGGCGAGGTGAAGAGGATGGCGGCGTCGGCGGCGGTCCTCGGCGACGGGACGAAGTGCGGCGGCGTCGGCGGCGGTCCTCGGCGACGGGACGAAG